>NW_028234411.1:1602205-1609705 GCF_977035675.1 Penaeus japonicus
GTGTATGAGATAGATAGAGAGAGAGAGAGAGGAAGAGAGAGCGTGTAAATTTTTTTCTATGAACCTATCTCTATCTTCCTCTTGCTTCTCTCAGTCTATCTTCTCGGGCCTCCCCCTCCCCTCCCCACCCTCCCCTCCCCCTCTCTCGCCGCTGTTTGTGGCCTTAAAAGCCCAGCAAGCAAACACCACAGATCCCATTAAGTGTGGCCACCCTACCCCCTTCTGCAGGAGAATATTCCAGGGACCGAAACGCCTCTCTCTCTCTCTCTCTCTCTCTCTCTCTCTCTCTCTCTCTCTCTCTCTCTCTCTCTCTCTCTCTCTCTCTCTCTCTCTCTCTCTCTCTCTCTTCTCTCTCTCTCTCTCTCTCTCTCTTCTCTCTCTCTCTCTCTTCTCTCTCTCTCTCTCTCTCTCTCTCTCTCTCTCTCTCTCTCTCTCTCTCTCTCTCTCTCTCTCTCTCTCTCTCTCTCTCTCTCTCTCTCTCTCTCTCTCTCTATCTATCTATCTATCTATCTATCTCTTTCTCTCTCGCTCTTTCTTTCTCTCTCTCTAACTAACTTTCTTTCTCTTTTACTCTCTCTTATAATTTACCAACGTTCCTGTCTTTCTCCCCTACCGCCCTCCCTCCCCTACTACCCTCCCTCCCCTACTGCCCCCCCTCTCCTACTACCCTCCCTCCCCCCATGTAGTATTTACACCGAAGGAGCTGAGCCTCTTCGCCTCCTCCTTCCGGAAGAGTCCTGCGAGTGAGTGTTTAGTCAAGCGGAGGCACAGCCAGACGGCGGCGGCGCCCTCGGAGCCAGCCATCCCTGCGGCCGCTTTGTCGCCGGCGACGAGGGCGTGAACTGCCTCAAGGGGCGCCGTCCTTTGACTGACTCATCTCGCCCGAAGTAGCGCTCGTGGCAGGTGGGAGGTATTTTATATATATATATATATATATATATATATATATATATATATTTATATATATATTATGTTGTAGTTGTGTGTGTGGGTGTGTGTTGTGTGTGTGTGTGTGTGTGTGTGTGTGTGTGTGTGTGTGTACGTGTGTGTGTGTGTTATGTATTATTTTTTTGTGTGTGTAGTGTTTACATTATATATATATATATATATATATATATATATATTATATATATATATATATATATGTATGTATATATTTACACACACTCAAACACATCTGTGTTTGTGTGTGTGTGTCGTAAAGTTTGTGAATACTCGGTCACATTAGTGTCTTAGAGAGAAGAATTCTTGTTTCAAAGTGTGTTACAGAAAACCACAGCTCTTGTTTGCGTGTCAAGTGTGCATTATTGCATCACACTCTCACCGCTGCAACTAATGCAATCGAGGCTCATCGCTCATCTATGCCCTATATACACAGTCTCTTAATATAAAAAAGCAAAACAAACAAACAAATAGAACGACACTTGAATATATGAAAGGAAACAGAAAGGGTTAAAAGTTTTACTTTCTTTTTTAATTTTGAAATTTTGAGATCTCGGTTTAGTCGTTTTAACTTGCAGTATATACTATATATTTACTATATTTTTTTCGCAAATACTATATATTTACTTTATGCTTCTGTTTCACGTGATCTCCTTATCACATCAAGTTCTTCCTTGTGACAAGAGCTAAGTGCTTCTCCCCTCCCCTCATCCCCTATCCCCCCCCCCATCCCTTTCATTCGCAGCAGTAACCCAGTTAAAGAAAGTGCCATGCTGGCCTTTTTTTTTTTCGTGATATTGTTGTGAAGCTCACCTGCGAAGGGGCGTAGTTGGGCGCGCCGGCCGCCTCCAGCGCCTTCGTGTTGGGGAAGTCGTACTCCTGAAGCGCCTCCACCGCGGCCTCCACCGCCGCCGCCGCCGCCGCCTGCTCGTCGTAGTCGCTGGCCTCATACACGACCTTCATTCTCGCGTCCATGTCGTGGCGATTCGGGTACGAGCGCGAGCGCGCGCGCGCCGCCGCCACCGACGACGACAACGACGAGGAGGAGGAGGAGGAGGACGAAGAAGAGGGCGCCGAAGGAGGGCCGGGCGGCGACGGGGCCTTCGGGACGAAGTGCGACTCGAAGGAGGAGGCGAAGGGCAGCCCCTCGAACTCGGCGAAGGGCGAGGGCTGCACGCGGGCCGCCATCAGCAGCGACAGGAGGACCACGAGCAGCCTCGGGAGGGATCCGCAGCCATGGCGACCTCGCGCGAACATTCCTGCGAACACAAGGGCGGGCCGTTAGGGGTGGGCTCTCAGGAAAGGGCTAGGGAAGGGCGGGGGGGCAGGGGGCTCAGGGGGCTCTCAGGGGAAGGGAAAAGCCTGGGTAAGTCCTGAAGGGAAGGAAAGGGCGGGAGGGCCTGAGGGGTAGGGAAAGGCCTGGGTAAGTCCTGAAGGGAAGGGAAGGGACGGAGGGGGGCCTCAGGGGAAGGGAAAAGCCTGGGTAACACTTGAGGGGAAGGGAAGGGTTGGCTTTATGATGGGAAGGGAAGGGAAGGGCTGGTGGCAGAAATACGGGAGCAGAACGGAAGGGAAATTCGGAGAGGTGATAGAATGCTCCTAAATATCCATCAACATAAAAAGGGAGATAGACAAGTATGAATATAGACAGCTTGAATATATTTTACGAATATATGAATATAATATACGAATACATTATCTATTATAATATTTTCGTTCTCTTCATCTCTCTCTCTCTCTCTCTCTCTCTCTCTCTCTCTCTCTCTCTCTCTCTCTCTCTCTCTGCAACTCTTCACCCCCTCCACCACTCGCCCCACCTCCCCCTCTGCCCCCTCCCCCCTCCCTTCTTTTAAGACAATCACGGCGTCTGCACAAAGGTGGCACAAAAGGGGGGGAGGGGGGGAGGCGGTCAGCCAGCCAGGGCCAACAATGTCCTCCCTCTCCCTCCTTACCCCTCCCCTCCCCTCCCCTCCCCTCCCCTCCCCTCCCCTCCACCCTGGCACTCCAGAAGCAAGTGCCAAGTGAGAGAAAGAGAGAGAGAGAGAGAGAGAGAGAGAGAGAGAGAGAGAGAGAGAGAGAGAGAGAGAGAGAGAGGAGAGGAGGGAGAGAGGGAGGGGGAGAGAGAGAGAGAGAAAGAGAGAGAAGAAGAGGTGGAGGGAGTGGTGAAGAGAGAGAGAGAGAGAGAGAGAGAGAGAGAGAGAGAGAGAGAGAGAGAGAGAGAGAGAGAGAGAGAGAGAGAGAATGAGAGAGAGAGAGAAGAGAGAAAGAGAATGAGAGAGAGAGAGAGAAGAGAGAGAGAGAGAAGAGAGAGAGAGAGAGAGAGAGAGAGAGAGAGAGAGAGAGAGAGAGAGAGAGAGAGAGAGAGGGGGGGGGAAGGAGAGGAGGGGGGGGGGGGGAGAGAGAGAGAGAGAGAGAGAGAGAGAGAGAGAGAGAGAGAGAGAGAGAGAGAGAGAGAGAGAGAGAGAGAGAGAGAGGAACAATTAGAGAAAGAGGAGGAGGCAGAGGCTGGCACCTTTTTTTGTTGTTGTTGTTCTTGTTGTGTCGTTTTTTTCACTTGTTTTGTTGTTTTGTGCGTGTGACCGTTTGAGGTCTTTGTTGCCATTGTTTGTTTAATTGTTTCGTGTGGCTCGAGGAATGGGGGAGGGGAGGGGAGGGGAGGGGGAGGGAAGAGGAGAGGGAGGGGAGGAGGGGGAGGAAAGAGTTAAAGAGAGAGAGATAGAGAGCGGAGTAGGGAGAAAGGGGAGAGAGAGGGAGGGGAGTAGAGAGGGAGAAAGGGGGGGAGGGGCAGAGAAGAGAGAGAGAGAAGGAGGGTAAAGAGAAAAGGGGGAGAGGGGAAAAGGGTGAGGCAGGAAGTAGAAAGAGTGTCATTTGACGCTGTAATGGGTGCGGCGGGTGGGGGAAGGGGGGGGGGGGCGTGCAGCGTGGGTGTTATGTCGTTTAGTGAGTAAAGTTGTTTCGAGTGAGAGTGATGAAAATTATTCGGAAGAAGGTCACAATAAGGATAATCATTTCAACAATTTAAAAGCAATGTATAAACACCCATTGGTAAATATAAATTCTGATTTCTTTAAGGATCTTTACCTGTCGTAGATCATTGCGTCACCAATTTATTTCAATATATTTTTTTTTCCTAAGGCAATAAGAATTTTTCCTTTAAGAGCAAATACCCTCACAATTTCGTCTAAAATTACAATTACAAGACTCGCAATTAGAATAAAACGAGGCAATTGGCAAATTAAGACATCAGACAACACCAAAAAAAAAAAAAAATCTATCAGATTAAGAAATGAATTTTAACATCAGGAAAGGATGAAATCAGGCCTTCGCGCAACAATCTATCTGATTAAGAAATTAATTAAAAAATCAGGAAATGATGAAATCAGATCCTCGCGCAACCACACTTAAAAAAAATAATAAAAAAAAACCGCATGTGTCAATAGGCGAGCCATGTCCGTCGTCCATTTGTCTTGGCGGCGCGGTCGCTTACTCTCCGATGTCGTCCCTGGGGCCTCGTTGCTAATGGCCACGAATCACGTCGGACGTATCATCATAAGGCAGGACCGGAGGGGAAAGTATTGCCGTGAGAGTGTACGTAGGTGTCAAAGAATGAGAGCCAGAGAGACTATTCCACAAAGCAATCTTCAGAAAAGAAGGGAATTATGTTGCTACTATAAATAAGGACTCGATTTGTGCCGCTCTACATACCGGTCGAAAGGGAACCTTTCATTCCCGCCGCAATTGGGAACTGGAAATGGAGTTAACACATTTTTTACGACCACGACAAGGGGCTTATTTTCACGCTCTAGTCAGCCCAAGGTAACTGCCAATTAACCTGCTTCGTGGAAACTTCTTGAACCTTTCTTCTTTTCTCTTTAAACAGTCGGTTAATTGTTAGAGAAGAATGAAAGGGCGGGTTTGTGTGAGGAGGGCTGGACGCAAGGCTAATTTATAGCACGCTCTCCTTTGCGTGTAATTTCGGTGCTCGCGCCGAGAGGAGGGCTTTCTAGGGGCTCTTGCTCTTGCTCCTTCTCTTGCTCTTTCTCTTGCTCTTACTCCTTCTCTTGTTCTTGCTCCTTCTCTTGCCGCTGCTCGAGTGTCTGTCTGACGGCGTAGGCGGCGCGCTGCCGGCGTCTACTTTTCCTCCACTACCTACGCACGCCCACATTCAAGAACATGGTCACATATACGTACATATGCATATATATGTGTGTCAGTAGGCATGTGTGTGTGTGCGTCTGTGCGTGCGTGTGTATGTGTGTTTTTTGTGTGCCAGTGTACGTGCGTTTGTGCGTGTGCGTCCGTGTATGTGTGTGTGTGTGTGTTTGTGTGTGTATGGAAAGATAGATAGATAGCTAGATAGACATAAATATAGATGTGTTCCTACATACAGGTACTCTGCACGTGTTCCAGGATAAACACACACTCCGTCGGCATATTCCTCCCATTAATTTCCATTTCTCCTTCAGCGGCGTGCGTGCGGTGGGGGGAGGGGGGAGGGGGGGAGACAACGAGGAGGCCATCATGATGAAGAGGGAAAATCACAGGGCTTCCCTCTCCTCCTCCCCTCCCATCCTCCCCTCCCCTCCCTTCCCCTCGCCTTTACCCTCCCGAAATAAGGACCCCCCCTCCCCCCCTTCCAAAAGGCCGCGAAGGGAGGGGGTGGCGTCCTGAGGAACCCCTCTCCCCGCCCCTCCTCCCCTAAGATAATGACCCAGGTGACGCCCCGCCCTTGGCACCGGCGGCACCCGGAGCGGAGTGGCACCTGCGTTTTAATTACGGCCGCCCTCAATGACGCGCCATAATTCGTGACTTAATTTCCCGAGACCGGCGAGTAGAGGGCGTGACGTGTGCTTTGGATGACTGACTTTCTTTCCAGAGAATGACACGCATGAAATATTTGTGCTTTTTCATGTAATTATCATTGTTGGCGGATAAAAGTAAAGAAAATTTTTAGTGGATATAACCAATATATTCATATACTTCCAAATATATTCATTTTGACTGGATAAGGATATATCATAATGACACAGGACGGGTGGTACAGCATGTGTACCGCGCATTCAAAAGCCCAGTTGCCGGGCGGCACAGTATTGTGCCAGCTATTCATTTAATTTAGGCCTAATAATTCGAAAGCCCCGGCATTTGGACATTCTAGGCTAGAAATCCCCCGTCGGGAATGGGTTAATTAAACTACAGATAGATATACAAAGTCCAAATCAAATTCGAAATGTTGATGTACTACACTTAACATCACATACAAGGTTATAACTTGGGTATTTGAGAAAACAAAAATACGAAAATAACTTCCACAAGACAAAGAGCCTTTGCTACATACAGATGTTGCTGATATTCCCAGATCATTTTGGTGGGTCAGCGGCATGCGCGGGTGCCTAGCGACGACACCCCGATTCATTCTAGCAAAAAACGACTCGTTTTCTCTTAATATAAAATTGAATCTCGGATGAATGAACGAAAGTGAAGGCAATAAGATCGAAGCAACACTAGATCACTACCTAACACTATGTGCAAAGGGAAGCAGGCAAAAAAATAAGAAGAGTAAAAGTCGCCATCCGAGTCGGGCCAGCGTGTGAACGCCTGTTGACAAGCGAGCATCGGAAACAAATGAGCAGTGGGATGCGCAGTGTCAGGCAATGGCGCGCTTGTTGGACAATACAACCTGGTAGCCATCACACTTGGAGGTCTCCCGAAGCGCTTCTGTCAGCCCGAAAGAGTCGGGAGTCCTGCTGACGATTCCTTCTTTGCTCTTCCTCTGCTGACGCGCTTGCAACCAGGTTGTGCTTGTCCTTATGTCCTTCATCTGCTTGCATTTTTCATTACCCCTTTCATATAGCTCCGTTTTCACTCCAGTTTTCCTTTGTCTTTCCTTACAAGACTTGTGGAACTTGGATCCCGCGGGCCCATTGTCATTAATATTCCCAAACGACATCTTAAAAGAATAGTGATATGTAAACAATATCAAAATGGCGCGAGTGTGTACGTGCGAGTGTGAGTGTGTGTGTGGGTGTGTGTGTGTGTGTTTGTGTGTGTATGTGTTTGTGTTTGTGTGTGTATGTGTGCGTGCGTGTATGTGTGTGTGTGTGTGTGTGTGTCCGCGTGTCCTTTATCTCTCTCTTTCTCTCTCTCTCTCTCTGTATATATATATATATATATATATATATATATATATATATATATATATATATATATATATATATATTCATTTATATATCTACATACATGTGTATATGTATCTATGTCAACCTATATATAAGACCGTCCATAAAAGCGGCATATTCTAGGTCTTTTTCGTGAAGAGGTCTAAGTGATGGAATTACCAACGGCGTCTTTGATATCTCAGTGTCATTAATAAAAGGCCTCTCGCGTTTAGGGGGGGGGAGGGTTGACGATGAGAGAAAAAAAATGACTTTATTCGCACTGATGTCACTCTTTTATCCTCGGCGAATGACGTCACGGAGACACAAAGGGAGGACTACAGACCTATCAGCAATATGGTCTATTTTCGTCAAGGAAAATATCGGATTTCCCGCTATAAATAGG
>NW_028234411.1:1614705-1617205 GCF_977035675.1 Penaeus japonicus
ATAATAACGAAGAACCAGGAAGTAATTCGTTTAAGAAAATTAAGTATTTTTGACCTAGGTCTTGTAGGTCGGATTAATGATCGAGTAAGTTGAAACCTGGCGTGCGTTGACCGTAGATTGCGTTCGTCTAAACTCGTATTTTTAGCTTTTTCGAAATCTAGACCGAAAAATAGAAGGGTCTCCCATCATTTTTAATTAAGCCATAAACATGCCCAAGCTTGACTCGTAGGAATATGGAGAGACAGAATGAGAGCAAGCACAACGGTAATAAAGATAAAGATATAATAATAATAATAATACTGAAATGATAATTACAATGATGATGTTTATTATAGTAATCCTTATGCTGGTGATAACAATGAGAACAATGATCATAATAATAATAAAACTATAGCAATATCAACATTTATATCAACAACACCAAAGCAAAAAAAGTACGAAACGCCCGAAAGTAGACAAAAACACCATACAAGGTGTAAACAAAAAAGTGCACATATAAAGTAAAACAATACATCCAGGAAAACGTGAAATGTCCTTCATCCTAGAACAAGGAGGCACCTGCTTTGTTCTCCTGCAACGGCGCGAGGAAGAAATGCAATATTCCCACACAAAAATACATGCAACATCTTCACATGGAGAATATGTAGGAGTTCCACATAAGACTTATGCAACATCGCCATCAGTATATGTAGTACTTTAATATATAAGATATGGAACATTTCTAGACACAAAGTACATGTAAAATTTCATCACTATTAATCATCATTATTGCTCTTAGTATTAATATTAGTATTAGGATTACATGATGATAATAATTATAATAAGGATGATAATGATGATGAGGATAAATAATGATATTAATGGATATGATAATGATGTCAAAGATAATAATAAAAATAATGATAATATCAATACTGATGATAATGCTAATAATAATCATCATAATAATATCAATAATGGTAACGTTAACGATAAGCATAATAATAATAATGATGATAATCTTGATGAGGATGATGCTAAGAAATACATTAAGAATATAAATAAGCAAAAAGAAGAGGAACAAAAATCACAAGAAGAATATCAGTCTTAGAACAGAACGATAATGATAATATTTTTTAACACGTTTCCCATATTTCTTCGGTCGTGAATCGGGCCTCCTTTTCAGCTTAATGATCAAGCAGGTAAATGAGGAAAGAAGATGATATAGCAGGTAATGAAGCTATCAGCGGAGGGGAGGAGGTGGAGGGAAAAGAAGGAGAGGGAGAGGGGTTAAGGGAGAAGAGGAGGGCGGGAGGATGTAAGGGAGGGAGAGACGGAGGGAGGGAGGGAATGATAGCGAAAGAGAGGGAGAGAGAGAGAGAGAGAGAGAGAGAGAGAGAGAGAGAGAGAGAGAGAGAGAGAGAGAGAGAGAGAGAGAGAGAGAGAGAGAGAGAGAGAGAGAGAGAGAGAGAGAGAGAGAGAGAGAAGAAAGAAAAGAGAAAATAACATCAAATACACAAAGAACACTTAAGAAAACCATGTCAAAATGCGCTCTCTCAGAAGAACAAGAGGGAACAAGTAAGGACGCGCCAAAAATAAGTTAGGACAAGCGAAAACAAACGCGAATCAGTAAAAATACGCAAGAACATGCGATAACAAGTAAGGATGCGCGAAAATATGCGAGATTAAGTGAGAATATGTAAAAATCAGTACGAATACGCGATAAATGCGAGAATGAGCGAGAATCAGCAAGAATACACGAGAATATGCAAGAACGACCGAGAACAAGCGGGAATACGCGAGAATATGCGAGAAGAAACAAGTGCAAGCGCGAAAATGCGAGAAATCGGCCAGGATACGCGAGAATATACGAGAACGAGCGAGAAAATGCGATAATCGGCGTGAATAGGCGAGAATATACGAGAACGAGCGAGAAAAGGCGAGAATCGGCGTGAATAGGCGAGAATATACGAGAACGAGCGAGAAAATGCGATAATCGGCGTGAATAGGCGAGAATATACGAGAACAAGCGCAAGTATCCTTCCCAGACACCAAGAGAAGAGCGAGGTGCAATGGCAGACCACTCGAAAGCTTATCAAGAATAAACACAAGATCTAATCAGAACAAGAGGATATTGCTTGATATATCACACTACAAGATTTCATCACGGATTTGCAATATTGTCGTGACAAGTATTTCAATCAGTCTTATTATCATTGCTTAGTCGTTGTTGCAAGGCGGCCGCTTGTCAATGACTACTTGAACTGTCGATGTGATGTCTTACGTAATTGTCAAGGTTGATTTGAAGTTATTTTTGTAAATTTCGTCAGATGAGAATTGTGTTGTGAATATATATTTTTTTTTTTTTTCAAAGAAATATCAACTTTGGAATCAATGACTGTGAAAATTTTAATGATGAGGGATTAAACTAATCTAAAAATAGCCAAGTATCTTAATATAAACCAAGCTAAATTTATCCATCTCGTTTATTTTTCAAGTAATTATCTCACTTTTTCTTCAA
>NW_028234411.1:1637205-1644705 GCF_977035675.1 Penaeus japonicus
TGAACGAACACGTAAAAAACAAAAAAAGGTAAACAACCCCCTTCCAGCAAGGCTCGAAACAAGAGCCAATTGTCACAGGCCTTTGAAGGAGCACCCAAGCCAAAACGTCAAAGTCGTGAGAATTCGGAAACGCTGGCAGAGCTGTAATCAAGTGGGTTTCAGTTCAAAGATGTCGAATTATTCCATTCTCTGGGACAATCGGTCTAAAGGCAGCGTCTGATGGAGGGAAAATAAAAGGAAGGAGAAGGGGGAGGGAAATTATCAGCTAGCCCCATTGCTTGCTTACGAAGGCAAAGAAGGAAGGAGTTCGGGATGCTTGCCACTGGAAAGGAACGCCTATGTAATCCTTCGTTCCTCAATTTGCGTGTTCTTTTTCTTTTTTCTTTCTTTCTTTTCTTTAAGGGAAAAGATCTTCGTTTCATTTCGGGAATATTGTGCATTCAGAATCTATGACAAGAAATTCGCATCGTCAAAATTCTGTTCTCTCGCTTTTACATCAATTTCGTTCTGAATCTCTAAAGGGATCCAAACAAAATACAGACACACACACACACACACACATATATATATATATATATATATATATATATATATATATATATATATATATATATATATATATATATATATACATATATTATATAACAGATATAATATATATATATATGTATATTAATGTATATGTATGTATAATATATATATAATATATATATATATATATATATATATAATATATATATATAAAATATATATATATATATATATATATATATATATATATATATATATATATATATATATATATAAACATACAGATTTTCAGAAGTGTTTCCTTCCGTCCGTCATCAACACAAGACTCTGATGCCTTTGACAGCATCCGAGGCCCTTTACACAACACAAAGGCCTTTCTGTCTTAAATCAATCACTCGGCTATCAGTGGGTAGCTGTTTACAATACTAAAACGCTTTCTCTCAGGAGGCAGTCGACGGAAGGCTGGCGTCAAAGTATTCGTCCTGATGAAGGCTTCTTCCAAGAAATTCCGGAGGCTCTTTTGGCGCGCCTGTTTTGCCGAGCGGGAAAACTACGCGAGGAAGGTAGATGGATGCGCCTCTTAAGAGACAGCTGGGGAATAATAATCGTCGTAAAATGCTGATTGTAACTTGGTACTAGAACAGAGGTGGTCCGTCATTCGATCGCGATTGATTTGTATTTAGTCGATCGCATAGCTGTTTTAGAAAGATCTACAGTCATTTTACCTTCATAAGATATTGAACTCATTCTCTTTCTCTCTCTCTTCCTCTCTCTCTCTCTGTCTCTCTCTTCTCTCTGTCCATGAGGATTATATAGTATGTTTATATATGATATTAATTACGTCAATGGATCAATATACAAATTAAATGAATATCACAGTCTAACTAGCGAAGCAATTCTCGGGTCAGGTCGGGTCAACTTTGATGGACAGGTAATTCACACATAGTTGCCTTCCCGATTACCTCGACCCTTAAAAGAGCTAAAGTACCTCTGACTGCCACATCTACATCCCAGACTACCTTCCTGTGTAACCACTGCTGGGAAGCCTTCCATATAAGGACATACAGGCAGATCGGGATCGACTGCACTGCCGCTGACACCTGTTTTCACCACCTGTTTATATGTGTCGTGATAGTGTTTATTTCCGTGATCATTGTGCTGTAGCGTATCATGTACCATAATGTCAGACTATCTGCCTTGTGGAATAAACCTGCATTGTGTATATTCTTTGTCTGGCATCACATACCTATTTTGTGTGGGTTATTAGTCCCAACAGACTAAGGCTCCCATCACAAACTGCTGTCCGGGTGGGATGGAAAAAAAAAACTTCACAAACTGGTGGCAGCGGTGGGATCCACTACAAATAGCTGGAAAAGGACATTGCTTCCGAAAATCTACTTCATCGCCACGTGACATCACATGCGATTTTATCCCTCAACCCCCGGGCTACCTGCCACAGTGCAGAGCAGCAAGAGTTCCACTAAGGGCAACCTACAACGCAAGAATGTGTTAAGACGTAAGGTCATAGGAACACCCGGGCAATTCCACGTCAAGACTTGGAAACATAATGCCCTGGCTTCGCAGCATACAAGAAAGAACAAGATCAATGGACAAGATTGACCCGACCTGAACCCGCGATTGCCTCACTAGTTAGAGTGTGATATTTATATGATATTTGTATATTGATCTATTGATGTATTTAATATCATATATAAACATACTGTATAATCCTCATACTCTCTTTCCCTCTCTTTTCTTACTTTCTCTCTCTCTATCTATCTATCTTTCTCCCTCTCCATCTATCCATTTTTCCTCTCTCAGTCCTTCACTAAAACATATACTAGCATTCAGATCCGACGAAGTTAAATGTGTAAAAACAAGAAAGAACACAATTGGCATAACAAAGCAAAATGAGGCGGGATTTGGACTATATACTGTACCATCGTTTTATCTTGTGTGATAATAATTCTTATTATCATTTTTATCATTGTTGTTTTTATTATCAGCAACAGTATCATTATCGATATCCAAGAAATTAACTCGATATGTGTATTGTCTTTGTCTCTTTGTAAACTATTTTAACAGCAAATAAACGGATGACGTTTATTTTAATTTATGAATATCCCACAGACATTAACTTTTTTTAAACACTTTTTTTAGACACTGCCACAAGTTTCTATATATGTGTATGTATTTCAGTCAGTCAATCAACAACCTAACAAGAACGTGCCCTTAACTTGGAGAAACTAGATACTACAACAGTTTGTGTAGAACTGACTGTACAAACAACTTAATTGCTCAGTCCGGGAAAGTACTGTTCACACCTTCAGTCTTCTGTACATGTTAACATTGTCTTCATTTTCATTGTTTACATTTTTATCACTTGTTGGTGTGAACTATTTCGTTATTGATGTGTTTTCTCTCTCTCTCTCTCTCTCTCTCTCTCTCTCTCTCTCTCTCTCTCTCACTCTCTCTTTTTAGTTCTTGTATTGAGTTGTGTGGCACATCATGTGTTATTATGTAGCCTTCTATTTCTCCGTAGGCTTCTCAGGTGAAGTACATATCTTTATTAGCATTATTGTTACTGTTATTGTTATTATCATTGTGATTATAATAATTATCATTATTAATGTTAATATCATCAATATCATTATTATTACTACTACTATTATCATTACTAGATTATCAGCATTATTTCTAATTATTATTATTAATATTGTTGCTAATATTACCATTACCAGTATGGATAGTGGTAGTAGCAGTGGTGATATTGCTATCAGTATCATCATTATTATCATCATAATTTTTATTACTATTATCACTATCATTGTTTTGACCATAATAGTGATATTATCATTAATATTTATAACATCATTATTATCATTATCATAGTTATTATTATCACCATTGTTATTATCATTATCATTAATATTATCATTATCATTATTATAATTCATTGTTATTAACATTATCCGTATCATCAACATCATTGGCATTATCATTATTACTCTATCGTTATTATTACTATTATCATTATCATCACTATCATTACTGTTATAATCAATATTAATCTACTATCATCACTATTATCACATTTCTTTCAGATGGTAAATGCATATCAATAATAATCATTTCTTGTCTCTTTAATCTTTGAAAAACATGTCAGGTTTGTTAGCTTTGTTTAGCTTTCATGTCTTTGCCAATGCTTGCAGGCATGTCACACAATATATTGGTGCTTTCGCTTTCAGTTATATTCTCTGGTTGCTGCTCATGTCACCTAACTTGAGTTGCAACATGGTAACGCTTGCATGCCCTCTAATGTAGGAGGGACTTATCGTATCGCTTTATGCATACTGTTTCTTGCAAGTACTAGACGTCCGGCCGGGATAGTTCCTTAGATTCCTTACACATCCTACATAAGGGAAGCTTTCGAATACAGGACTTCTGAACTATTTGTGGGTCTTTTCTCTTTTAACAGCTGGTTTGTTCACCCTAATTGTCTATAGAGCAATTAGCAGCTTTTTTCCCCTCATTTGTCTCATTCTCTCATTGGCCTGATTTTTGTCTCCTGTTTTACCCTCTTAACAAACACAGTTCTTGTTATTTCATAGCTGGTGTAGTATTTCGTGTTTTCCCTTCGACTTTCTGAAGGCTTTTGCAACAGAATAAAGGAACGGGTCTTCTGTTTGTTGAGTTTCAGAGTGATTCGAACAAGTTAAGTTAAGTGACCCCCCCCCCCCGCCTTTTCTTGGTAGGTACATCCTTCCCACATCAGCTTTCGGGCTTTCTTGTCTTTGAGTCCAGCTTTCTTATTTCACTCGTTTGCCAGTCTGTTATTTCATCACTATACGTAAAACAAATGTGCTTACTGTTTCTATCCCGTCTGATCCATTAAGTTCACCATGTAATATTCTTTTTCTAATTTGTTCCTTCATGGTGGCATGCTATTTACCCTCACCTTCACTAACACCTAGATATTTGTAAGCACCTTCTTGTTCTATTTCCTTTATTGTGGTGGTGTTCATATCTATCTTTAATGTCTGTAGTTTGTGTAAATTTGCCCTCTTGAATGTGTCCTTGGTATTTTTGTGAAGGCCGAACTGTTTGCAGATGTCGGCACTGAAGGTCTTCGTCGCCTTGTGCAGTCTTTCCCGTTGAATATCGTTTGAGACACAGAACAATAGGAAGAATAGGAGTGGCGATCAAGGGTCACCTGATACCTTGCAATCTGATTGTGACTCAGAGACGTCTTCCAATTGTCCATGCCTTCTGTCACGAATCTGGGAACATCTTATATATTTCCATTGCCTTAATGAGCCAGGAGTTCGCAACACGATCAAGTGCCTTATCGCAATCAATCCAGGCTGCTCTAAGGCTGTTTTTTTTCCTATTTTTACAGTCTTCAGATATCATTTTGTTTATCAATAATTGGTCTTTGCATCCATTTACTGGCCTCTTACAAAGCTTATGTGACTTCGCCATTTTCAGTATCCTTCCAATCCTGGGTAGGTTGGTCACCTTCAGATTGGTCATTATAAATCAGGTTGTTGTTGTATCCATTCCACTGCTTCATAATAATGTTTCTCCTTCTCTTAGATGTACCTAGTTCTCCATAGACCTTCTTGGTGTCTTCATGGAAGAGTTTATTTTCTCGAAAAAAAATCCCGTTTTATATATCTTCTCACCCGATACGCTTCAGCTAACATTTATAGCTTTAGTGTTTCTCTAATCTCACTTATGTCTCGAGTTTTCTTGATGTCGTGTTTCTGCTTCTTATGTCTATGTTGCCGCTGATCAACCTTGGATCCTTTTTATGTGCCAATAAGCATGGACAAGTCTCTCCTTTCGTATGTACACCTTGCTCTAGCTTTCGCTTCCGTCTGGGCTTCCTTCTTTTGTTTTGAGTTGGTTTTCCCCAGTTCGATGTCTCTCTCTCTCTCTCTCTCTATCTCTCTCTCTCTCTCTCTCTCTCTCTCTCTCTCCCTCTCTCTCTCTTATCTATCTATCTGTCATTCGGGGTTCTCTCTCTCTCTCTCTCTCTCTCTCTCTCTCTCTCTCTCTCTCTCTCTCTCTCTCTCTTTCTCTCTTTCTCTCTCTCTCTCTCTCTCTCTCTCTCTCTCTCTCCTTTCTCTCTCTCTCTCCTTTCTCTCTCTCTCTCTCATTTCTCTCATTCTCTCTATCCTTTCTCTCTCTCTCTCTATCCTCTCTCTCTCTCTCTCTCTTTTCTCTCTCTCTCTCTCTCCTTTCTCTCTCTCTCTCTCTCTCTCTCTCTCTCTCTCTCTCTCTCTCTCTCTCTCTCTCTCTCTCTCTCTCTCTCTCTCTCTCTCTCTTATCTATCTATCTATCTGTCATTCGGGGTTCTCTCTCTCTCTCTCTCTCTCTGTGTTTATGAAGTCTCTTTGTCTTTTTTTCATCAACGTTTGGTCGTTTTGTGGGACTTGTCATTCTCCATAACATGGATGTTTACTCTGCGTTAATCTCCCCTGAAGGTGTCATCTGCGCTGTCAAATATGCTTCTATCGCTGGTCGTTTTAACTACTACTTATACTATTATTACCATCATTGTTATTGTTAGCATTATTATTATTATATTCCTTATCATTGCTGTTGTTCCTTAATTATCATAATTGTTATTGTCTTTGTTACTATTATCTTTACTATTTTTTATAATTATTATAGTAGTATCACCATTGTCGTTGTTGCTCTTATCATTATAACTAGTATCATTATTACTATCATTACCACTATCGTTATTGATATTGCAATTATCATTCTTATTTTCACAATGGTCATCATCATCATCATCACCACCATTAACAATAACGTTAATATCATCATCATCATCATTATCATCAACGCGTCATTCCCATCATTACCATCATCATCATCATTCTCTTCGTCATCTTTACTATCATCAACCACAATCATCATTCATTATCATTACTCTCAATACCATTCTACAATCTTTATCAATACCACAAAACAACACGTAGAAGTCATTGCAACATACGGAACGATCTATGCAATGCTATCACCTGCCTGTCTCCGGACGTATGGAATCGGGGCAAGAAAATGATATGCTAATCTCATGCTGGGGGTGAGAATGGTGTTCATTCTGCTCTCACGTCCGAATTGATCTTGAAATAGATGTCATTACTGCCCTTCTTTTGACCTTATGTGTGTGTGTGAATATATTATGGTAATTTGTGTGTGTGGGTGTGTCGCCAAGAAGGTCAGTAGTCATACATGGGCCACTGTGTGTGTGTGTGTGTGTGTGGGTGTGTGTGTGTGTTCGTATGCGTGTGTGTGTGTGTGTGTGTGTGTGTTCGTATGCGTATGTGTGTGTGTTCGTATGCATATGTGTGTGGGTGTGCGGGCGTGTTAACGTATGTCATTCGTTGGTATCCCAGTAAGAATGTTTGTTCATCTATGTGTTTGTATTAGTTATCGCGGTCATACATGTTTAAATTTATGCAAATGCATATATGCGCGTGATATGTGTGTGGGCGTGTTTTCGTCATAGGAGAATACACGTGATTAATCTCTCTCTCTCTCTCTCTCTCTTCTCTCTTTTCTCTTTTCTCTTTCTCTTCTTTTTTTTCTCTTTCTCTTTCTCTCTTTTCTCTTTCTCTCTTACTATATCTCTCTCTTCTCTTCACCTCTCTTCTCTCTCTCTCTTTTCTCTTTCTCTCTTACTATCTCTCTCTCTTCTCTTGACTTATCTTCTCTCTCTCTCTCTTCTCTTCACTTATCTTCTCTCTCTCTCTCTTCTCTTTCTCTCTTACTATCTCTCTCTCTTCTCTTCACTTCTCTTCTCTCTCTCTCTCTCTCTCTCTCTCTCTCTCTCACGGTCTCCCTCACCTTGGTATTATACTGCTGATGTCCTCTGCATTTTAGTCTCCCTTAATTTTTTCTTCCTCTTTCCTTTCATTTCCCTATTTTTCTTTATCCTATACTTCTTTTTCCCTT
>NW_028234411.1:1649705-1652205 GCF_977035675.1 Penaeus japonicus
TCGTGTGTCGCCGTTTCGGGGAAAAGTTTTAATTGAGATATGGTGATGAATGTGGAGAGGGCGTGGAGAGGGGAGGGCGTGGAGAGGGGAGAGAGTGGGAGGGAGGGCGTGGAGAGGGGAGAGTGTGGGAGGGAGGGAGTGGGAGGGGGAAAGGGGGATGGGAAGGAGGGAGGGGGAGAGGGGAGAGAGTGGGATGGAGGGCGTGGAGAGGGGAGAGAGTGGGAGGGAGGGCGTGGAGAGGGGAGAGAGTGGGAGGGAGGGCGTGGAGAGGGGAGAGAGGGGGAGGGAGGGCGTGGAGAGGGGAGAGAGTGGGAGGGAGGGCGTGGAGAGGGGAGAGAGTGGGAGGGAGGGCGTGGAGAGGGGAGAGAGTGGGAGGGAGGGCGTGGAGAGGGGAGAGAGAGGGAGGGAGGGCGTGGAGAGGGGATAGAGTGGGAGGGAGGGCGTGGAGAGGGGAGAGAGTAGGAGAGAGGGTGGGGGATGGGAAAGAGGGAGGGGGAGAGGGGAGAGAGTGGGAGGGAGGGTGGGGTAAGGGAAAGTGGGAGGGGGTGAGGTTAGAGAGTGAGAGGGAGGGTAGGGGATGAGAAAGAGGGAGGGGGAGAGGGCGTGGAGAGGGGAGAGAGTGAATGGGAGGGCGTGAGGGATGGGAAAGAGGGAGGGGGAGAGGGGAGAGAGTGGGAGGGAAGGCGTGGAGAGGGGAGAAAGTGAGAGGGAAGCAGTGTGGTGGAGAGGGAGCGTGGGGGGGGATAGAAAAGAGGGGGGGGAGGAGAGAGTGAGGAGGGCGGGAGAGGGGAGCGGAGGAGATGAGGAGAGGAGAGAGGAGAGATTGGGTGGGAGGGCGGGGGATGGGAAAGAGGGAGGGGGAGAGGGAGCGGGGGGTGGGGAGGGGGAAGGGGAAAGTGGTGGAGAGGGGAGAGAGGAGGGAGAGAAGAGAGGGAGAATTGGGTGGGGGGAAGAGGGCGGGATGGGAAAGAGGGAGGGGGCGAGGGAGCGGGGGGGGGGGGGGTGGGGGGAAAGGGCAGGGAGGAGGGGAGAGAGAGAGAGAGAGGGAGGGAGAGAGGGGGAGATTGGGAGGGAGGCGGGGGATGGGGAAGAGTGGAGGGAGGGGGAAGGGAGGGGGTGGGGGAAAAGGGCGTGTGAAGGGAGGGATAGAGGGAGGAGGAGAGCGTGAGGGAGGAGATTGGAAAGAGAGGGAAGAGAGAGGTGGGGAGGGAACGGAGGGAGGGGATGGGTTGGGGTGGAAAGAGAGGGAAGGGAGAGGGGGGAGGGGGAAACGGGAGGGAGGTTGGGGGATGAAAAAGAGGGAGGGGGAGAGGGGAGGGGGGAGAGAGGGGTGCGTCGGGGGAGAGTGGGGGATGGGGATGATAGAGGGAGGGAGCTAGGAGAGTGGAGGGATGGGAATGAGTGGGGAAGGGAGAAGGGAGGAGATGGGAAAGAGGAGGGGAGAGTGAAGGGGAGAGTTGGATGATGGGAAAGAGGGAAAAGGAGAGAGGGGGAAAGGAAGGAGAAAAGAGCTGTGAGAGAGGGAGGGGCGGGGGTGGGTAGGAGAGAGAAGGGGGAAGGGGGGGGAAAGGGGGGAAGGGAAGGTAAAAATTAAGAGAGAGACGAGAGACAAACAGACAGACAGAGACAGAGATGAGATGGAGGATGAGACGGAAAATAGAGGGGGGAGAGAGAGAAGGAAAGTTTGTAAACTAGTTATAGAGAAAGATGAAAGAAGATCCATGAATATATATATATATATATATATATATATATATATATATATATATATATATATATATATATACAGAGAGAGAGAGAGAGAGAGAGAACAAGTTAAGAGAGAGAGGGGGGAGGGGAGTAAAAGAGTTGAAGAGAAAGAAGATAGATAGAATAAAAGAGAGAGACAGAGAGATAGAGAAAGATGAAGGAAAAGGTACGAGAGAGAGAGAGAGAGAGAGAGAGAGAGAGAGAGAGAGAGAGAGAGGGAGAGATGAAGAGAAAGAAGCGAGGGAGAGAGAGAAATGAAGGGAAAGGAGCGAGGGAGAGAGAGAGAGAAAGAGTGAGAGAAAATGAGAGAGAGTTGAAGGGAAAGGAGCGAGGAGGGATAGAGAGAGAAAACGAGTTGAAAGGAAAGGGGCGAGGGGAAGAAGAGAGAGAGATAGAGAAAGAGAGAGAGAGAGAGAAAGAGGGGGAGAGAGAGAGAGAGAGAGATGAGCGAGAGAGAGGCTGTGCCGCAGAGCAATGTCCCCGGATGTTAATTGAGGAATGCCCTCATGAATTATTTCGCTCTACCTGAGTTACAGGAAATTAGAGGGGGGTGAGGAGAGAGGAAAGTTTTGGAAATAGTTATAGAGAAAGATTGAAAGAAGATCTATGAATATATATTTATATATATCTATAATATATATATATATTATATTTTATTATTATATATTATATATAAATATACAGAGAGAGAGAGAGAGAGAGAGAACAAGAGAAGAGAGAGAGGGGGGAGGGGAGCGAGAGAGAGAAAGTT
>NW_028234411.1:1687197-1692197 GCF_977035675.1 Penaeus japonicus
CGACATACCCAAGGCCAGAAGTCTCATTAATGGCAACGGTATTTTCACCGTGGAAATACAAAATGGGAGAGCAAAGAGACGTCACAATGGGAGCGCAAAGAGACGTCACAAAGGGAGAGCATAGAGACAAGAGACGTCACAAAGGGAGAGCAAAGAGACGTCAAAAAGGGAGAGCAAAGAGACGTCACAATGGGAGCGCAAAGAGACGTCACAATGGGAGAGCAAAGAGACAAGAGACGTCACAATGGGAGAGCAAAGAGACAAGAGACGTCACAATGGGAGAGCAAAGAGACGTCACAATGGGAGAGCAAAGAGACGTCACAATGGGAGAGCAAAGAGACAAGAGACGTCACAATGGGAGAGCAAAGAGACGTCACAATGGGAGAGCAAAGAGACGTCACAATGGGAGCGCAAAGCGACGTCACAATGGGAGAGCAAAGAGACAAGAGACGTCACAATGGGAGAGTAAAGAGACGTCACAATGGGAGCGCAAAGCAACGTCACAATGGGAGAGCAAAGAGACGTCACAAAGGGAGAGCAAAGAGACAAGAGACGTCACAATGGGAGAGCAAAGAGACGTCACAATGGGAGCGCAAAGCGACGTCACAATGGGAGAGCAAAGAGACGTCACAATGGGAGCGCAAAGAGACAAGAGACGTCACGTCACAATGGGAGAGCAAAGAGACGTCACAATGGGAGCGCAAAGAGACAAGAGACGTCACAATGGGAGAGCAAAGAGACGTCACAATGGGAGAGCAAAGAGACAAGAGACGTCACAATGGGAGAGCAAAGAGACGTCACAATGGGAGAGCAAAGAGACGTCACAATGGGAGAGCAAAGAGACGTCACAATGGGAGCGCAAAGCGACGTCACAATGGGAGAGCAAAGAGACGTCACAATGGGAGAGCAAAGAGACAAGAGACGTCACAATGGGAGAGCAAAGAGACGTCACAATGGGAGAGCAAAGAGACAAGAGACGTCACAATGGGAGAGCAAAGAGACGTCACAAAAGGAGAGCAAAGAGACGTCACAATGGGAGCGCAAAGAGACGTCACAATGGGAGAGCAAAGAGACGTCACAAAGGGAGAGCAAAGAGACGTCACAATGGGAGAGCAAAGAGACGTCACAAAGGGAGAGCAAAGAGACGTCACAATGGGAGAGCAAAGAGACAAGAGACGTCACAATGGGAGAGCAAAGAGACGTCACAAAGGGAGAGCAAAGAGACGTCACAATGGGAGAGCAAAGAGACGTCACAAAGGGAGAGCAAAGAGACGTCACAATGGGAGAGCAAAGAGACGTCACAATGGGAGAGCAAAGAGACGTTACAATGGGAGAGCAAAGAGACGTTACAATGGGAGAGCAAAGAGACAAGAGACGTCACAAAGGGAGAGCAAAGAGACGTTACAATGGGAGAGACAAGAGACGTCACAATGGGAGAGCAAAGAGACGTCACAATGGGAGAGCAAAGAGACGTTACAATGGGAGAGACAAGAGACGTCACAATGGGAGAGCAAAGAGACGTTACAATGGGAGAGACAAGAGACGTCACAATGGGAGAGCAAAGAGACGTCACAAAGGGAGAGCAAAGAGACGTTACAGTGGGAGAGACAAGAGACGTCACAATGGGAGAGCAAAGAGACGTCACAATGGGAGAGCAAAGAGACGTCACAATGGGAGAGCAAAGAGACAAGAGACGTCACAATGGGAGAGCAAAGAGACGTCACAATGGGAGAGCAAAGAGACGTCACAATGGGAGAGCAAAGAGACGTCACAATGGGAGAGCAAAGAGACAAGAGACGTCACAATGGGAGAGCAAAGAGACGTCACAATGGGAGAGCAAAGAGACAAGAGACGTCACAATAGGAGAGCAAAGAGACGTCACAATGGGAGAGCAAAGAGACAAGAGACGTCACAATGGGAGAGCAAAGAGACAAGAGACGTCACAATGGGAGAGCAAAGAGACGTCACAATGGGAGAGCAAAGAGACGTCACAATGGGAGAGCAAAGAGACGTCACAATGGGAGAGCAAAGAGACGTCACAATGGGAGAGCAAAGAGACGTCACAATGGGAGAGCAAAGAGACAAGAGACGTCACAATGGGAGAGCAAAGAGACGTCACAATGGGAGAGCAAAGAGACGTCACAATGGGAGAGCAAAGAGACAAGAGACGTCACAATGGGAGAGCAAAGAGACGTCACAATGGGAGAGCAAAGAGACGTCACAATGGGAGAGCAAAGAGACGTCACAATGGGAGAGCAAAGAGACAAGAGACGTCACAAAGGGAGAGCAAAGAGACAAGAGACGTCACAATGGGAGAGCAAAGAGACGTCACAATGGGAGAGCAAAGAGACGTCACAATGGGAGAGCAAAGAGACGTCACAATGGGAGAGCAAAGAGACGTCACAATGGGAGAGCAAAGAGACGTCACAATGGGAGAGCAAAGAGACAAGAGACGTCACAATGGGAGAGCAAAGAGACGTCACAATGGGAGAGCAAAGAGACAAGAGACGTCACAATGGGAGAGCAAAGAGACAAGAGACGTCACAAAGGGAGAGCAAAGAGACGTCACAAAGGGAGAGCAAAGAGACGTCACAATGGGAGAGCAAAGAGACGTCACAATGGGAGAGCAAAGAGACAAGAGACGTCACAATGGGAGAGCAAAGAGACAAGAGACGTCACAATGGGAGAGCAAAGAGACAAGAGACGTCACAATGGGAGAGCAAAGAGACGTCACAATGGGAGAGCAAAGAGACAAGAGACGTCACAATGGGAGAGCAAAGAGACAAGAGACGTCACAAAGGGAGAGCAAAGAGACGTCACAAAGGGAGAGCAAAGAGACGTCACAAAGGGAGAGACAAGAGACGTCACAATGGGAGAGCAAAGAGACGTCACAAAGGGAGAGCAAAGAGACGTCACAATGGGAGAGCAAAGAGACAAGAGACGTCACAATGGGAGAGCAAAGAGACGTCACAATGGGAGAGCAAAGAGACGTCACAATGGGAGAGCAAAGAGACGTCACAATGGGAGAGCAAAGAGACAAGAGACGTCACAAAGGGAGAGAAAAGAGACGTCACAATGGGAGAGCAAAGAGACGTCACAATGGGAGAGCAAAGAGACAAGAGACGTCACAATGGGAGAGCAAAGAGACGTCACAATGGGAGAGCAAAGAGACAAGAGACGTCACAATGGGAGAGCAAAGAGACGTCACAATGGGAGAGCAAAGAGACAAGAGACGTCACAATGGGAGAGCAAAGAGACAAGAGACGTCACAATGGGAGAGCAAAGAGACAAGAGACGTCACAATGGGAGAGCAAAGAGACGTCACAAAGGGAGAGCAAAGAGACAAGAGACGTCACAAAGGGAGAGCAAAGAGACAAGAGACGTCACAATGAGAGAGCAAAGAGACAAGAGACGTCACAAAGGGAGAGCAAAGAGACAAGAGACGTCACAATGGGAGAGCAAAGAGACGTCACAATGGGAGAGCAAAGAGACAAGAGACGTCACAAAGGGAGAGCAAAGAGACGTCACAAAGGGAGAGCAAAGAGACAAGAGACGTCACAAAGGGAGAGCAAAGAGACAAGAGACGTCACAAAGGGAGAGCAAAGAGACAAGAGACGTCACAATGGGGGAGCAAAGAGACAAGAGACGTCACAAAGGGAGAGCAAAGAGACGTCACAATAGGAATGCAAAGAGAAGTCCCCGCCTGCATTGTTTCGGCCGGAATGTCGCTCGATTTCAACGACCAGCCCGACGTGAGGCCATAAACAAGTTAACCTTCGCTTGATCCAATTCCGCTGGGAAGATAGGGCGAAGGGGGAGGGAGGGGGAAGGGAGGGGAAGGTAGGGAGGGGGGGGAGGGAGACGGGGCTGGGGGAGGAGGGAGGGGGAAGGGGGCTGGGGGAGGAGGGAGGGGAGAGAGTGTGTGTGTGGGTGGCCGTTGGAGGATGAAGGAGGAAGAGGAAGAAGAAGAAGCAGTGGAGGAGGTGGAGGAGGAGGAGGAGGAGGAAGAGGAAGAGGAAGCAGAGAAAGAGGAAGGAGAAGGAAAAAGGGCAAAAGGAAGGAGGAAAGAAAAGAAGGAGGAGGGAAAATACAAAGAATATAATAAAAGGGAAAAGCGAAGGAAGGAACGAGAGAGAAACGAAAGAAGAAGGGAAGGAAAGGTGAAAGGTAGTGGATGTGGGTGGGGGTCAGGGCGGGGAGGATGAGGAGGGAAAGGAAAAAAGGAAGTAGTTTCCTCTTACAGCTTCTCCAGCTCCCCCCCCCTCCCCCCCACACACACACCCTCTTCACCCTATCTCTGTTTCTTTCTCTTCCTTTTTCTCTCTTCGTCTTTCTTTCTCTCTTGCTTCCCTTCTCCATCCAATCACTTTTGCTTCCTCTCTTTCCTCTCTCTTCCCTTTTTCTTCTTCCTCTCTTCTCTTCCTCTTCCTCCCCCTCCTCCCCCCCCCCACCCCTCGCCTCTGTCTCCCCTTTCCTCTCCCCGCTCCGCTTCTTCTCTTCCCCTCTTTCTCCTCTTCTTTCCTTTCCACTTCCTTTCAATTCCCTTTTCCTCACCCTCCTCCCGTCTTCTATCCAGCCTCCTTCCGTCTCTCCCCATCCCTCTCCTTTCTCTTTCTCCTCCCCTTTCCCTATATCTCTTTCGCCCTTCCCCTTATCTCCCCCTCCCGTCCCCTCCTCCACCCTATGATTTCCCCCTCTCTTCCTCTTCCCCTCTTCCTCCACATCCGCTTCCCCTTCCTCTCCCCTTCCCTCCGCCCTCTCCCCCTCCCTCCGCCCTCTCCCCCTCCCTCCTCCCCCACCCCCAACCTTCGTTTCCCCCTAATCCACCTCCCCTTCCTCTTCCCCTCCCCTCCCTTCCTCCCTCCCCCTGACCTCGCTCCGGCTACCCTAACCTTGACTCTAGGCATTCCAGTCAATCAGTGACCTTCGTCGAAAACACAATTAAAATACCCCGAAGCCCCTTTGCAACAGCAGGCATTGCGCACGTGTCGCAACGACTC
>NW_028234411.1:1702197-1704697 GCF_977035675.1 Penaeus japonicus
GGCAAGGAATACCTGCTATCACTTTTTCTCTAATAATAAATAATTATTATCGTAATTGCCAAATTATCGTGATAATCGTTTTCATCCTTATCATCGTCATATTAATGTTATCTTAGACTCATTATGGTTATCATCATCTTCATTTTCATAGTTGTTGTTATCATTATTATTTTGTAATCAGTGCTAGGAGTATTAGTAGTAGTTATGATAGTGGTATCATCATTGTCATTATCATCATCATTAGTAGTAGTAATATCATTATCATTATCGTCGTCATCACTTCCATTGTCATCATTTCCATTGTCATCATCAACATCATCATTATCATCATTGCTATTCTTACCGCCACTATCATTAGGTATGTTGATAGATATATACACACTACAATCGAAATCCACTCCACTCCCCTTACTCCCACCCCACTCCCTCCCTCCCTCCACACTTCCTCCCTCACTCCTCCCAACTCCTTCCCTCCCTCCCTCCCGTTCCCCTCCCATCCAACTCCTTCCCTCCCTCCATCCCTCCCGTCCCCTTTCCTCACACACTCCCTTCCTCCCTCCCTCCCGTCCCCCTCCATCCATCCAACTCCTTCCATCCCACCCTCCTCCCCACTCCCTCTCTCCCGTCCCCCTCCCTCCCTCCCTCCCTCCCTCCCGTCCCCCTCCCTCACACCCTTCCCCCTCCCCCTCCTTCACATCCCCCACCCTCCCGTCCCCCTCCCTCACACCCTTCCCACTCCCTCATACCCCCCTACCCTCCTCCCCACTCCCTCCCTCCCTCACCCTCACACCCTTCCCACCCTCCTCTCCTCCCCACTCCCTCCCTCCCTCACCCTCACACCCTTCCCACCCTCCTCTCCTCCCCACTCCCTCCCTCCCTCACCCTTACCCCCTTCCCTCCCACCCTCCTCTCCTCCCCACTCCCTCCCTCCCTCACCCTCACACCCTTCCCTCCCACCCTCCTCTCCTCCCCACTCCCTCCCTCCCTCCCCCCCCCACCCTCCCGCCCCCCCCCCCCCTCCTCCCCCCTCCCTCCCTCCCTCCCCCTCCCACCCTCCCCTCCCACCCTCCTCTCCTCCCCACTCCCTCCCTCCCTCACCCTCACACCCTTCCCACCCTCCTCTTCTTCCCACTCCCTCCCTCCCTCACCCTCACACCCTTCCCACCCTCCTCTCCTCCCCACTCCCTCCCTCCCTCACCCTTACACCCTTCCCTCCCACCCTCCTCTCCTCCCCACTCCCTCCCTCCCTTACCCTCACACCCTTCCCACCCTCCTCTCCTCCCCACTCCCTCCCTCCCTCACCCTCACACACCCTTCCCACCCTCCTCTCCTCCCCACTCCCTCCCTCCCTCACCCTCACACCCTTCCCACCCTCCTCTCCTCCCCACTCCCTCCCTCCCTCCCTCACCCTTACACCCTTCCCTCCCACCCTCCTATCCTCCCCACTCCCTCCCTCCCTCACCCTCACACCCTTCCCACCCTCCTCTCCTCCCCCCTCCCTCCCTCCCTCCCTCCCTCCCTCACCCTCACACCCTTCCTTCCCACCCTCCTCTCCTCCCCACTCCCTCCCTCCCTCCCTCACCCTCACACCCTTCCCTCCCACCCTCCTATCCTCCCCACTCCCTCCCTCCCTCACCCTCACACCCTTCCCACCCTCCTCTTCTTCCCACTCCCTCCCTCCCTCACCCTCACACCCTTCCCACCCTCCTCTCCTCCCCACTCCCTCCCTCCCTCCCTCACCCTCACACCCTTCCCTCCCACCCTCCTCTCCTCCCCACTCCCTCCCTCCCTCACCCCCTCCCTCCCCTCGACGACATAGACCCAGTGTGCGCGAGAACGTGGTGCAGCCTCCTCCTCCTCCATCTCCTCCTCCTCCTCCATCTCCTCCTCCTCCTCCATCTCCTCCTCCTCCATCTCCTCCTCTTCCATCTCCTCCTCCTCCTCCATCTCCTCCTCCTCCATCTCCTCCTCCTCCTCCATCTCCTCCTCCTCCATCTCCTCCTCCTCTATCTCCTCCTCCTCCTCCATCTCCTCCTCCTCCTCCATCTCCTCCTCCTCCATCTCCTCCTCCTCCATCTCCTCCTCCTCCATCTCCTCCTCCTCCATCTCCTCCTCCTCCATCTCCTCCTCCTCCATCTCCTCCTCCTCCATCTCCTCCTCCTCCATCTCCTCCTCCTCCATCTCCTCCTCCTCCATCTCCTCCTCCTCCTCCATCTCCTCCTCCTCCATCTCCTCCTCCTCCTCCATCTCCTCCTCCTCCATCTCCTCCTCCTCTATCTCCTCCTCCTCCTCCATCTCCTCCTCCTCCTCCATCTCCTCCTCCTCCTCCATCTCCTCCTCCTCCTCCATCTCCTCCTCCTCCATCTCCTCCTCCTCCATCTCCTCCACCTCCTTCTTCTCCTTCTCCTCCTCCATCTCCTCCACCTCCTTCTTCTCCTTCTCCTCCTCCATCTCCTCCACCTCCTTCTTCTCCTTCTCCTCCTCCATCTCCTCCATCTCC
>NW_028234411.1:1722197-1747197 GCF_977035675.1 Penaeus japonicus
TCTCTCTCTCTCTCTCTCTCTCTCTCTCTCTCTCTCTCTCTCTCTCTCTCGCTTTCTCTCTCTTTATATGTATAGATAGATAAGTAGATATGTCTCCAAGTCGGCATTCAAAGGTATCTTGCGTTCAGCCATTTCAGATTAACATAAAATCCTATTTCTCCGTTGATGGTTTCCTCCTTCTGTGGTGTCTCAGAGGTGATGGGTGAATGCTCGGGGTTCATGTGTACCTTGCTTGATTAATGATGGTGAATTATTGTTTTATTTTTATTTATCTACTTATTTATCTATTTTTATTTTTTATTTTTTATTTTTTATTTATTTATTTATTATTATTATTATTATTTTGTGTGTGTGTGTGTGTGTGTGTGTGTGTGTGTGTGTGTGTGTGTGTGTGTGTGTGTGTGTGTGTGTGTGTGTGTGTGTGTGTGTGTGTGTGTGTGTGTGTGTGTGTGTGTGTGTGTGTGTGTGTGTGTGTGTGTGTGTGTGTGTGTGTGTGTGTGTGTGTGTGTGTATGTGTGTGTGAGTGATCAAACATTTATGAAATTACTGAGTGCATACACTGCTTCCCAGGCATCTTTTCACCGTGGAAAACAGAAATTAAAAGTGTTTATCTGTTCATCTAATTCTAATTTCATTAACTTTTTTTTCTCCTTTTCTTTCTTTTTTTTCTTTTTTTTAAGATTGCATTATGTCATATCTCATTATGCTTAATTAATTTCTTAAATGCATAATAATTTTGAGTCAATACTCAAAATATATATAATATATATATATATATATATATATATATATATATATATATATATATATATATACATATGTATACATACATATATATATTGGTAGAACTTAATTGCTTATATATCATGATTAATCATGTATCAACTAACCTGTTCTTTGTCTATTTTTCTCATCATATTTACTTCATGTTGCTTGATCTTATATCATATCATTTTGTGACTTTTCTGGTAATATTTTCACAATCACTCACATTGAAGCATATATTGCATTCTTTTATTGTTATTAAACTTTATTCATGTACTTATTCCTTTGGTTGGCTTATTTAAGTTCTCATAAGTTTTATTTCATGTGGTTTCTCACTTTTGTAGTTGCAACTTTGTTGAGACAATTAAAAATATGAACTGATGATGATGAAAAAAATATTATTATTCATCCCTCAAGGATATTCAAGCAACAAGTAACGTTGTTGTCTCATAAGTTAAAAAGGCTTATTCTTCGTACATTGAGAAACACGAAAGTAATATACCACACCAAGTTGTTTTCTTCTTCAAAGGATTCAAGTAAACACTTTCATTCATGCACAATCTATTACGCTAAACCATAATGACAGACAAGTACAGCGAAGTCTAGAGAAGAGTACAGTAAGTCAGTTATAAAATCGTTACTTAAAATCAATAGGCGGTGACTTATACACACAGAAGTCTATCATTATCTGTACAAAACTTTGAACATGTTCAGATGACTCTGGGGCATGGGTCACATGAATGTTAAAACAGAAAAAAATATACATGTAACTTCAAAAGTGGTTTAGTAGACCTTCAGAGTGATTTCAGAGCTAATGCCAAACTTCCTCCACAAGGCCAAGCCGTGTAAAATCCACACTTTACGTCTCTGGCGTAAAAATCATCATGTGTTATATAAACCAACCCATGTCATCCCTCTACATGTTCAGCTATTCTATGGAAAATAAAATAAGAGATGAATTTATAACCCTATGGATTTTCTTCTGTTAGTCTTTAATAATGTCCATTCATTGGTAAGATATACTCTGTATTTTAAAACCAATAATTAAAAACCTACCAAGGTAACCAATAAATTCTAATGGCATTGTAACATGAAAGGAAGCCATATATATAATAGATCATAGATAATTTCTATATGTATATTGTATATTTATATATATATATCTTTCAATCCATAGGGTAAAACAGAAATATTGGAGCTATGTACACAAAAGAGCCAACACCATTAAGCATATATATATAGATATATATACATCACATACAAGGAAAAGAGATAAAAACTGGAATACACATCAATAAAACTCTTTAAGCCTTACTCCTACAAACACAAAAACTGACGTGGCAACTAGCAAAAAGCCTTGTAAAAACTAATACATCATAAAATACTTTGTACTATGGCATAAAATATCAAATGACACTTCTCTGCTATGAGGTCTTCTGTGTACTCAGTTGGCAATGGCATATAAAAAATCATCTTTGAATATGAAATGTGATGCTTCCACAGGTGTCCTTTTATATTGCATAGGCAATTGTGTTGTGAAGAAAAAAAAAAAGTCTTGAATACAAATGAAAGACAGGTAGTCACTGAAATATACATGGTATCATGCCACCACCCTATTCTCTTGTCCCATTTTGTACAAAAGGGACCTTAATAGTTGAGGTAGACTTTTCACTACCTAAATGGGCAATAACAAAATGTTAAAGGCCAATCCAAAAACAAAAACAAAAAATAAGAAACCAAAACAATTTTTTTAATAGTCTTTCTTTTTTTTCCATTTTGTTAATGTTCACTAAAGCTATATATATATATAAAAGGAGTGATTAAAATGAATTCAGGCTTTAAGACTGGGGTTGGCAAAATCCTCAGAAAATATGCATGTGCCCAGGTCTTCCTATGTACAAAGGGAATGATGACCACTTCCCAGGTCGTTACATATTCCTAAAATCTAATCGAGAGGAACAGCTCTGAATGTGTTTCCTCCATTAAACATTTGTGCAACCAAAGGTCATTTCTTTTTTTTTCGTTTTTACATTTTGATATCTCTTGAAAGTGTATCTCATCCGCTGTTCTTTTAAAATGGGGGGGAGGGATGGGAAAAAAGTTTTGCAGTCACACCTCTTTCTTTTAAATTTTATGGCAACAATAGCACCAGAAGTGAAGAGAGCTTTTTTTGCTTTTATGGAATATATTAATAAAGTCTGTACATTCTCCATAAATGATACACTATCTAACTCTAAGCAATCAGAGATCATTTGTTATAAAATCTATTTAAAGCACTCATTTGGTAGTGGACACTGGACTGATCTTATCCCTGTTACTATGGCTATTGTTTCACGTCATTACTTCGGGATTATCAGTTACTGGCAGATGCATGGTGCCCACATTTGGCCGAGGAAATGTGCGCACCCGGTACAGTATTTCAGAATCCCAAGAGTTAATGTCAAGTAGCTAGTTCTATTTAAAGTAGTAGTATTAAAAAAAACAAGCTATTCAATATGAATGGAAAAACTAAGCACATGCCAATGCATTATGAAAATTAGTTATGAAAGACAGATCGTGGGAGGGTTCTTGTCAACCCGCTTAGTCCATCTACCAGACCCTTAGAAATGAGCAGTTCTCATAGCCTCTTGATAGTCAAATTGTGTACTTCAATATCATTTTCTACAGATTAATAATGTATATTACATGATTTATTAAAAAAAAGAGGATTATCATAAAAATAAAATGGTTATCAGTATGAACATCACAACACAGCTTTATACTGGTAATGCCACTCTTTATGGAAAAAATATATAACGATGATAAAAAATGGCAGTGGTGTTTACAAAGGACGGTCTGGCCACCTTCATTGAGGAGTGGAGAATTATGACTCGCTCTTCCCACTCGGATTCAGGTTTGCGTGCCTTTACTTATGAAAATATGTGTCAATTCCTCGGGCATAGCTGCAGTCTTGATTAACTCTTAACCACATCAGCTTTCACGCAGAAAGCACAGAAACTGCTTCTTTGTGCTTTAAAACACGGTGCTGTGCCTCTCTCTCTCTCTCTCTCTCTGCAACCTCATGTGAGAGCTTTTTGTGTTCTACCTCTCAAGTGCAAAGTATCTTTAGCCACTGCTGATAAAAGTTAAATACAAGTCAACTCACATACAATATCTTTCTGGACCCTGAAACCAACATGTGATATGAAAATTGAATGAAAAGGCCCAAGTTTCTTTGATAAAAGTTATAAACTGTACTTTTATTTTATATATATATATATATATATATATATATATATATATTATATATATATATATATAATATATATATATATATATATATATATATATATATATACACACACATACATATAGATATAAAGTCATTTGTCTTTTAACAGTTAACCTTATAGCTTCATGCATGTAGTGTAATATTTGTCTAATGAAAAAGTAATATCAATAAAATCTACAAGCCAGTTTACAAGTTGGAATGTAATGCAATTGGAGTCTGTCAGCATCTTCCTTCGAGTTAACAAAATTGGAAATGTTTGAGAAAAATCTTGCAATAAAAATATATGATTAATATCTTCTTTTTTGTTTTTACTTAAAAGACAAACTATCTTGAAGGTGTGAGTGTGAGTGTGAGTGTGAGTGTGAGTGTGAGTGTGAGTAAGAGTGTGAGTGTGCATGTGCTTGTGAGTGTGAGTGTGTATGTGCTTGTGCCTGTGAGTGAGTGTGAGTGTGAGTGTGAGTGTGAGAGTAAGTGTGCATGTTATAAACAAATTAAAAACCCTTATAATGTATTCTTAAAGCCTGAACAAACTTTCCATTTTCAAAATGCTTAAATAATACACAAAAAATAAAAATAAAAAGTTGGAATACCGTTCCTCAATCTCTCGTCCACATTAAAGGTGGCCAGATCCATGACTTCTTCTCGAAACCATTCTTAAAACTACTTCTAGTTTCCCCTGCCAACTCTTGCTTATCATCTGGTCCCAAACTACTCTTGAATTCACCCTCATCATGATAAATAAAATGTGGACTGAAGGACGGGTGGGTGGGGGGGGGAAAAAGACGAGCAATTGGTCGAATGATCAACGTGGATTTTTGCTTGAACTTTTCCTTCGTTGAAAAACTGTTCCTTTTAAAATGCTTATCTTATCCATTCCTAAATTTCACTGCAACTCTTCTCTTTTGGAAGCTTTTAGAATAGGATGAAGACATATCATAATCCTTCTTGTAAGCTATAATATCAAAATAATTCTATATATCGTCTTTTAATCTCTATCTGCGATCTGTTGATTCTTTACGGCTCCCTTTTCTCTCATCCTCACCTCAAGGACATAGTGCCAAAGGACATTTACAATGATCTCTTCATTAGTCTGCTTGACACAACATACATCCCCTAAGAAAAGTTGGTAACACTACACATCTTTTTAAAAATAATTACGATAATAATGAAAAATTAAAAATTAAACGAAGTTGATTCTCTGCTGCAGTAAACTTCCTAAGAAGTGAGTGGGCTGGTGGAGGCCGGAGAGTTCCCTCACCAGGTGGATTTGTTGGGGTCATCTCTTCCCCTCGGTGACTTTGCACCTTTTCTTTCCAACAGGCCTTTGGGGTGGGTAAGTACGCAAGCCATGACTGGGTACAGAATATCCGGCTCGTGCAATGTATTACAAAAATAATAAAAATATGATATTGCTGTTCTTGCAACCTGCTCTCCCAGAGCAAAATAAGTATGTTTGCAGCTAATGCAAGTGTCCTTGCATGGTCAGACTCTCAAAATGAAGAACTGATATAACAGCATGATGGCCTTGGACATTAACCAAGCCTCTTAAATAAGTTGGGCTAAAATTCTAATAAAGAACTTCATCACTGAGTCCCTGTTTCGTATTCCTATTGTTTAAAAAAGGTACAAACTATCATCATGTTTGAGCACATTTGACTGAATGTCTGGCATAGATATATTTGCATGGGTCTGTCTCTAGGACTTCTGCAATGGAAGCCTTCAAATCATATTTGCAATCTCTTGAAAACAAAACTCTGTTATAAGTACTTCATGACTCTGACAGCTGTGACTCATTATAAAAGCCCCAAATATTCTCTCCCTATCATGAAAGTGTTAGCACTGATCAACATGACTGATGCAGTCTGGGTTGCATGCAAGGAGCTCTCTCCAGCCTTCTGCCAGCAGTAATTCATAGTTGCACAGAGGGATGAGCATCATAAAATTATCTTGATTCTTTTTGTACATTTCAAGTGCTTGCATTTTATGCTTGTCAGACACTTTACACCTGAAAATAAAACTTACAAGTAGTAACAGGATATGGAAGCATAGGTGACACTTTCATCCTCTTGAAAAAAGTATTGCTTCACTCATGCTCATAGAAAGCTCTTATCAAAAACGTATAAATTGTGGATAAAAATATCATGAAAGTGTATATGAGCTGATCACCTACGGCTTCCCTATCCACAACATCTCCCTGGCTATAACACATTATAATACAGTGGTTGTCCATCGACTTAATCTTTACAATACACTGCAATAAGGAAAGGGTTGAAAGTAGCTTTTGCATCACTGACAAAATCCGGCCTTGGATCTTGGTTCGGTTATTGCAATGTATTTCCATGTGATTTTTTGGAAGCCTTCTAAAAATATCTCAAGCACTTGTGTCGTCAAATGTTCTACCTTCTGAACGTCTGACATGATATATGTGTATGCATATGCATGATGTGTGTGTGTGTGTGTGTGTGTGTGTGTGTGTGTGTGTGTGTGTGTGTGTGTGTGTGTGTGTGTGTGTGTGTGTGTGTGTGTGTGTGTGTGTGTGTGTGTGTGTGTATGTGTGTATGTGTGTATGTGTGTATGTGTGTATGTGTGTATGTGTGTATGTGTGTATGTGTGTATGTGTGTATGTATGTATGTATGTATGCATAATGTATATGTAAGTATATATGTTTAAGTATGTATTTGTACATACATATATGTATGTGTATGTTGATAAATTTCATTCATATATACATATACATACATAGTCGTATATATATATATATATATATATATATATATATATATATATATATATATATATATATATATATATATATATATATATATATATATATATACACAGTCATATATATATATATATATATATTATAAATATATATATATATATATATATATATATATATATATATATTATATATATATATATTAATGTATATAAACATACATATACACACACACATACGCCAGAGAATAAACCTTTTGAGATATCACAAGAACGTGATAAAAATCTGACCTCATCTAAATCACATTTTACAAGACATTGGAGATGCCGTTCCACTACAAACTAACACTGATCCACAACACCGAGAGGGCTGGCCGCCCCCTGCAACCAACGCTGGATCCTTGCTGTGTCCTGTCCCCAAAGGAGAGACTCACACCCGGAGATCCTGCCATCCAGCCTGTTCTCTTGTGCTTTCGTTTCCTCTGGCTTCCAACGGTTGACTTTCCTACGATGAGATTATAATCTATATTCTTGACAGATTATTTTTTTTTTGTGATCTTACTTCTACACTTATGTATGTAAAACTGCTCAGACTGTAAGGAAATGCTCACACAATGAATTGTTCCTTCTCTGTTATGAAAGTGCAAGGAGTATTTCTGTTCACCATGAGTCCTCAAGTGTCAAGCACTTTCCTCACAACCAGCAATCAAGGAAATCACCAGTAAATGTTTATCCCAAACTGAATTGCTCACTCAATTGTGGACTCCGGTGAAGCCATTTCCTCTTTCTCTGTCTTCCTCCTCCTTTCTAGGCTACACAGCTAAGCACACACTCAATCTGTACACATCTCGGGGAGACTCACTCCCCGAACCGGCTGCATGCCTTTTTCCACTTGCACTGTGTGCACCAAAGGTCCCGCTGCTCCATGCCGTACACTTTGCGGCACTTGCGGCTCTCCCCGTTCCTCTTGCCTCGCCCTGGAGATGCTTTGGGGGAGGAACTCACTCGGATCTTCCCACGGCCAGAACCCTGCTACGAAAAAAAGGATAAATAAATACTGGAGTCATTTTTCCCAAAACGTTCTTTGCATTTTCATATCCTTCATTTTGAAAATGGCATAAATAGTCTAAATATTAATTTAGGAGAAAGAACAACTGACAAAGACCAGTTTCCAAACTCACCATGAATGTAGAAGTGCGAGGCCATGAGCTGGAGAGAGGCATGGGTGCTGCCTGACGTCTGTACTCAGGATCTGAAAAAAAGTGAAGTGATTAGTCTCAAAGGCATTACACATTTTAATAAATTACACAGATATGAAATAAAATATACTAACTAAATCTTTTTATTTACATCTGTGAGTTCTAGGATACACATGAAATCTGAAGTTACATGCACATTCACAAATAAGGGAAGTAATTATATGAAAGTTCTCAATATCAAGACAAAACCAGCTCCCATGAGCGAGCCATGACCTGCCCTAAATCAGTTCCTCCAGCGCCTGCCGCAGCCTTCTGACTCACCTTCGTGCGGTGGGCGTGCCATGTCCATGTGGCTGAGAGTGGGCGGCGACGACACGTGGATGTACTGCGGGTGGGACGGCTGGGTAGGGCCGGGCGGGATGCCCACCCCCATGGGCAGGGCAGTGGCAGCCGGGGGCGTGGGCGGCGATGGCGCCACGGTCACGGTCATGGCAGGGGGCATGGGCGGGGTGGGCGGGGGCAGCACAGGTGCCACGAGGGGCTCGCAGGGGTCCACCCACGTGGCCACATTGACCTCCACCTCGCGCCAGTAGAACTCCTCCTCGTGGTCGTCCTCGTCCTCGCTGTCGCTGTCGCTGTGCTCGCTGCTCACCTCCTCGCGCCTGAGGGGGGGGGGGGGGGGGGTCAGCTTATTGCCTTCCATTACCTTGCAACATCATACCATGTGCAATATCCCTCGCTGGCCGTACCGTTACCATCACCTAACAAGCAAATCAGTCATCCCCTGATAATATGCAAGGCCTAGCAAGTGAACCGGCCAACAACCTCTCACATCAACCAACCAACCCATTCCCACCAAAGAACCAAACCGTAATCAAAGCCCCAACCCACCCCCACCCCCCTAAAAAAAAAGAAGGAAAACACAAACAAAACCCATCAGACCAAACAGAGAGGCCTCCATGAGTGAGTGCGTACCCGAGGTGGATGGCGCGGATGTGTCTCTCAATGGCGTCGCATGCGGATGTCATCTCCTGGCAGCCGGCCCACGTGCACTTGAACATGGTGCGGGTGGAGCTCTGTGAAGGAAAAGAGACGCTGTTAGCTGAGACCGAATGGGATTTATGTTGAAAGGGAAAATGGGGAGTTTCTTTTTTTCTCTCCTAATGAGGGCTTAGAAGTGGGAAAGGGAAATCAACATGTATTATGTGCTAACTAAGCAAAGCTTGGGGAGTACCGGTGGTACTTTTGAACTTTAAAATTGTTTGACACTTAAAAATACATTCATAGAGGCAAAAGTGCCCATTATTGCCACCGCTAGGAAAATGGTCTCCCAAATAATTTCCTTCCCGGTTGCAATAATCGGTACTCTTCAATATGTAAATTTACAACTGCAATAAACTTCTACAAGTCTAGAAGTACCCCTGACACTTTCTAAGCTAATTATCAAGAACTCTGCAAGAGAAAAAAGACAGCTCATTAGCATAGGCCTAAAACACGTCACAGTTGAATTCACTCCTTCCTTACTAAGGAATGTTCGTTAAGAAGTTCACAAAAAAAAAAAAAAAAAAAAATGGACGCTCCTTGCTTGCGGTTGCCGGTTTCGCTTTTAAGGCAAAGAGCGCGGGACCAAAACAAAAGCGAACACACGCAATATCTCTCGCATTCCATTTCTCTCGCACGCAATACCTTGATCGTAAACAACAACGATATGTCAATGTAAAGCAACGTAAGCCAAGAACGCAGAACAAATTAAAACGAAACATTTACACAACATCAACAAACAAAGTCACACAATGGAAGAACGAAAGTGAAGCAACAAGAAAAAAAAAGAGAGAAAGAATGAAAGAGAAAGGGGGAGAGAGGGGAGGGGAGGGGAGGGGAGGGGGGAGGTTGTTGGCTTCGGTCCAAGTAGATCAATGGAAAACCGTCACACCCCTTCGGCCGCTGCGACTGGGAAGACCTTTTTGTCTCCTCTCTCTCTCTCTCTCTCTCTCTCTCTCTCTCTCTCTCTCTCTCTCTCTCTCTCTCTCTCTCTCTCTCTCTCTCTCTCTCTCTCTCTCTCTCTCTCTCTCTCTCTCTCTCTCTCTCTCTCTCTCTCTCTCTCTCTCTCTCTCTGTTTCTGTGCCTCTCCCCTCTCCCTATTCTCAAACATAAAATCAACTTCCTCATCAACGCTCTAAGTATGTTTAAACTCTCGATCTTTTTCCATCCTAATTAACTCATCCAAAAGGGAAGAATAAGTTGCTCTATACTTTTAGTAAGAATGCATTCAAATTTACCGTCTTCTTTTTCCTCTAGTAAAAAAAAAAAGGAAATAACTTCAAAAACTCAAAGAGAGATATCAGAAACAAAGCTGCGTTATTATCACAAGGGATTTGTTTGACCTGTTGACTGTGTTATTATCACAGGGGATTTACCTGTTGATGCCACTAACACAATAAAGGAAAGATATATTTGTGTATCTGTTTCGTATTTTCATCCGAATTCGAGCCATCAGTTCACTCAATAATAATCGAAATGATCATGATAAAATTTGCTTTAGATTAGCCCCTTTTGGAAATTGGGTTTAAATATTTCGATCGGAAATATAAAATTGATTCGATTCCCTAAAAAAAAGAGAAGAAAAAAAGGAAGTGGCGTCGCATTGTTGTAAAACTTCCCGAAAGTTAAACTTCCTTAAAGTTAAACAATTTCCTCTTCAGTTTTATTGTTGACATCTGCAGTTGAACGTATTCGTGAAAGAGAAAAAAAACGTTAATTCCGTTTTCCGTTGTGAATGAATGGGAGCTATTTTTACCATCGTAGTTAAAAGAAACTTGTTTTTGATTTTTGGAAAACGTGGACCAAAACTGACTCAAAACAAGGTGACATTACAACACCCGGATAAACACATCCGCTCAAGTCTCCCCAAACTTCCTCCAAGAGAAAAGATCCTGCCATGAAACGTTAAGGACTTCCCCCCCCACCCCCCACCCCAGGGCTGCTGCGGCTGACGAGGTCCTTAATTAACCAAAACCAACAGGTTGTCTGGGGGGGAGGGGAAGGGGGGGGGGGCAACGGAACCCAGCCGCGTTTTGCCTGTGCACGCAGCCCCATCGGGAAGGCGAGTCGCTGACAAACATAAACAAACACACGCAGAAACACCTACATACCTCCCCCACCCACCACCTCCCGCTCTCCCCTCCCCCCTCCCCATCTCCATCTAACCCCTAGCACCCTCGCCGCTACCCCCTCCCCCCTCCCGCCCCCCGAGCGAACAAAGAAGGTGCGAGAGCGCAAGCGCGGGCGAACGCGGGGGAGCGCCGCGCCCACGCTCCCGATTCCATAACGCTCGCTCCTCGGGTTATGTCGTCGAGCTGCGGCCGAGCTCGCCACCGCAGCTTTCGGGGAAGCCCTTTCTCTTTCTTTTCTTTTCTCTTGTTTTTTTTTCTTCTCTTATTCTCTTACACATTACTCATACTCATACTCATACATATACTCTTACTCACACTCTCACCCTCACTTATACTCACACTCACTCTCACTTCTACTCTCCCACTCATTTACTCATTCATTCTCCTCTCTCTCTCCTTCCCACTCTCCACTCTCTCTCTTCTTTCTCTCTCTTTTCTCCCTTCTCTCTCTCTCTCTCTCTCTCTCTCTCTCTCTCTCTCTCTCTCTCTCTCTCTCTCTCTCTCTCTCTCTCTCTCTCTCTCTCTCTCTCTCTCTCTCTCTCTTCCTTCCCTCCTCTCTCTCCTCCCTCCTCCTTCCCTCCCTCCCCTCTCTCCCCTCCTTCCCTCCTCTCTCTCTCTCCTCCTTCCCTCCTCCCCTCCTCCCTCCTTCCCTCCCTCCGTCAGAGGCGAATCCGGGCGCCCGAGGGAGAGAGAGAGCACCCGGAGGTCCTCTCGACATCCCCGCAGACACAAGGAAATCCCTCCACGGCACCTTCCGTCAACCTCAGCCTCCTTTCCGAGAAGCCAGCCGGATAGTCTCGCAGGAGGGGTAGGGGGGTGGAGGGAGGGGAGGGGAAGGTAAGGGGGAGGAAGAAGAAGAAGAAGGAGGAGGTGGTGGTGTTGAGAGGTAGGGGGAAGGGGAGGCGGAGCGGGAGGCAGGGGAGAGTAGAGAGGGGAAGAGGAGGGATGGCTAAGGAGAGGAGGGTGGGGCAGGAGAGGAGGAGGAGGAGGAGGAGGAGAGGAGGAATGGGTAACGAGAGGAGGAGGGGAGGAGTGGGGGTGGAGGGGGCGGAGGGGGCGGCGTCACGGCTCCCACCTTCACAATGGGTCCGGTTTTAAAGGGGAGCGCACCGAAGGGAACGTAAACAAACCTCGACGGCTGTTACGCAGTTACCGTTCGGGACGCCCGGAGGGAGGCGTCGTCGCCTGGTTCTCGAGGGGGGGAGGGGGGCACAAGGAGGGCTCTGGAGTGAATGGGAAGAAGGGAGGTGGCGAAGAAAGAGAAGGGGAAGGAGACGAGGAAGAGGAAGAGGAAGAATAAAAATAAGTAGGCGGAGTAGAAGGAAGAGGAGAAGGAGAAGGAGTAGCAGACGCAGAAGCAGCAGAAGAGGAAGACGAAGAAGAAGAGGAAGACGATGATGCAGGTGAGGTTACAAGGAGGAGAAAGAAACAAGAGAAGAAAAAGAACAAAAAGAAGGAAGAGAATACGAAGACGACGAAGACCCGGGAGCGACCGACGCGGAAGGGGCCGCAACGGCAGTCCGTATCCCCAGCAGCCGCTTCGAGTGTTTCTCCTGGCGGGGAAACATATTAAGTTCTGTCGAAAGTTGTAACGAGATCAAGTCCGATCGCGAAACCTCAACAGTGAGGCAGATTCCCTGTCGGCGAAGCGGATTGTCTCTCTAATCTTTCGCCGGGATGATTTTTTCCCCGGTGGATGGATGGCTTAGGGGCGGAGGGCAGAGGGCGACAGAGAGGGGAGGGGGAGGGATTAAAGCACACACAAGCACATTGCAGAGAGGGGAGGATGAAACGCGCACATGCACACGCACGCACGCACACACACACACACACACACACACACACACACACACACAAGCACACAGAAACGATGGGAGTAAAAACGCATACAAGATATACTTTGGAAAGGGCACAGGAGGGGAGGGGAGAGAGGAGAGAGGGGAGAGGGGAGAGAGGGGAGAGGGGAGAGGGGAGAGGGGAGAAGGGAGAGGGGAGACCAGCACAGGACACGTTTGAAAGAGAGGAAGATACAGGAGTGGTGAGTGGGAAGGGGAGAGGGGAGACTAATAGGTACAGAGGGGAGAGGACAAGGGGAAACAGGTGGGAAGCCAAAAGAGGGGAGACCAAAACAAACACGCATATGCAAACACACATTCAGAACATTCTCAACCTGCGTATTGCATTGCAGGGATAGCACAGCATGCAAGCGAAGGAATCGCCTCCCTACCCTGCTATTGCATTGAACGCATAAGCAGGATTAATTAACGTCATTGAATAATGAATCGGGATCTAAATGAATGGCAGAATGACTAATGGAAATAATTACGGTACCCTTTGGATGGCGTCGACGGAGTACACATGGCGAGCGCATTCCCCTTGCTGGCTTTTTATCAACTTTGCTTTTTACGTTTCTCGCTCTCGCTCTCTCTCGCTCTCTTTCTCTCGCACTATGTGTATGTGTGGGTACGTGTACGTATACGTGTACGTGTGCGTGTACGCGTACGTGGATGTATGTGACCTTAAAGACCTGATGTCCTCTTTTAACGCCCCCTCCTCCCTTCCCCTCCCACTGCCACCACCAACAAATTTTAAATAGCAGTCCGCGTCGTCGCTTTAATTAGCTTATGGCCATTTCAATCCACTTCAAATACTCGTGAAGGCAACCATAAGCCCTCTACGCCCCCCCCCCCTTCTCCTCCCCCCTCCCTCCCCCACGGCCGCCTCTCCAGCGCCTCCTCACGTCAAGAGGCTTCTTCTTCTTCTTTTTTTTTTCTTCTTCTTCTTCTTCTTCTTCTTCTTCTTCTTCTAATTATTATCATTATCATTCTTTTACTCCTTCTTTTCCCTTTCCTTCTCCTTTTCCTCCTTCCCGATAATAAATGTCTTCATTCGGATTTTGTCTGTCTGTCTCTTTCTCGTCCCGTCCCTCTGCTTCCTTTTTCTTTTCCATCTATCTATCTATCTATCTATCTATCTCCCTATCCTTCCTTCTTCACTCCCTTTCCTCCTTCTCTTCTCTTCTCTTCTCTCTTCTCTCATCTCTCTTCTCTTTCCTCTATCCTTTCTCCTCTCTCCTCCTCCCTCTGCTTCGACCTTGAGCGTCGCCCCTCCGCCCGTCCTAAAAGCCAGTCGGCCTCAATCTGCGCGACCGTACTTGAGGCAGGGCGTGCAGGCTGCCCCGCCAGGGAATGTAAACACGCCCTTAGAAGGAGGAGGCGAGTGTAAACAGTCGTCAGGAACGACGGCGGAGGCGAAGGGTTTGCGGGATCAATCTCAACCTCCACAGAGATAAGGCGTCAGCGATGCCACCTGATGCCCCTGTACCGCACGCCCTGCTTTCGGCTGCGAAACCTGCTCTCCGCCACAACCTGCTTTCCTTTGGGCGCTCTGCTTCCCCCCAGAAATGTGTAAACAGTAGAGAGAGCGAGGGCGAAGGACCCTGAATATAAATATGTTCAGAAATTTTAAAAAAATCTAAATTTCTTGCTGTGGAAAACAACCCCCGATAAAAGGGCCACGCGATGCCCAACGCCAAAAGCAAAACATAAAAGAAAATCAACAAAAACGAAGACAAATTCATACTCGACAAGGCATGTATCTTATCACGAGGACGAAGTGATGTGTGGCCTCATACAACTCTTGTTGTTGTCGTGACCTGATTTCCCGCCCCTTTTAACGCCGCCTCGATAGGTCAAGAGCGGCGGAGGGGACAGAGGAGCGTTTGTAGGACGGGGAGGGAGGGAGGGAGGGAGGGAGGGGAGGGGAGGGAAGGGGGGGAAGGGAAGGGATAGAAGAAAGGGAAGGGAAGGGAAGGGAAGGGAAGGTGAAGGGGAGGGAAGGGAGGGGGAGGGAGAGAGGGAGGGAGGGGAGTGGAGAAGGAGAGGGGGGGAAGAGGGGAGTGGGATGAGAGATAGATGGATAGACGGATAGATAAAGAGAGAGAGAGAACGCTTTTAAAAAGATTGGCACTACTTCCCAAAAAATTAAATATGATAAACATAACAAAAACCGCAATGCCCCAAGAACCGCTTAGCGCCGCAATCGTCGTTCGCGCGGCACTTTGTCGTCCTCACGCCCCGTCAGCGCCTCCTCCATCAGCGCCCCCTCCAACTCCGCCAGACCGCCCCTTTCGCTCTCTCTGGCACGCACCGTAGGGGACGTTCGGCCATTCATTCACCCCTATATAAACACATACAATTACCAGCCCCCGCACGCTCGCACACGCACACAAACACGCACGGACGCACGCATGTATACAGGTACAAACACGAACTCAAAAGCGCGCGCGAACGCTCCGCAATTCACAACATTATCGACGTCATTCTATCGGCCTTTAAGTGCGCGCGTGTGGAGTGTCACGGCGTTGCCTTTGTTTGTGTTTATCGGGAGATGGATTAGAGGCACGAGGTAAAGAGGACACGGAGAATGAGAAGGGCTCTGAGAGGAAGCGAGACAGATACGTGAGGGGGGAGCGAGAGACGAAATAAAGAGATAAAGAGGACGAGAGAGAGAGAAACAGAAAGGCTCTAAGAGGAGGCGAGAAAGGCGAGAGAGGGGCGAAAGACGAGGGAGGGGGAGCGAAAGAGAGTGAGAAAGGGGAGAAAGGGGAAAAGAAGACCAAGAAACCCGCGCACCTGCGTCCTTCGACCTAGAAGAGAAAAGCCGTCAATGGCGCAGCCTCGTGCTTTCGTGCCCTTCTCACGCGTTCCCGAAATAGTAAGCTCTTCCCACATGAGAGTGCGTGCGCGAGGGAGTTAGTTCCTTTCTCTCTCCGCCGCTCGAAGTCTTGACGACGGAAGACGAGCAGTTCCGGCTCTTCCGACGCGGCGAGCGAGCGTTTCCTGTCGACCTGGCCGGCGAGGCGGCGCCCTTACGCGGGGCCTTGGCTCGAGAGCTCTTGAAACTCGTTAAGTCCGACTCGTTAAGAAAAGAAAAGCTTTTAAGGATTGTCCCGAACAAAGCTCTCAAAACTAGCTTAAGACGAACGCGTCGCGGCCGAAGCATTCAAGTTAGTGAGGCAATATTTAGATCGAAGCGAAGGCTCGCGAGCGCCTCCGTGTTAGGGGCAAAAAGTGTTGAGTCCTGGTCGAGCAATCGCCTGTGCAACGAGCGTCCAGGCGCAAGAAGATACAAGTTGATACATTTCCCTCACCACATCAGTGCCCTCGAGCCCCGCCCCTCGGTGACCTAAGCCGGCTCCTCTTTGACCCGCTCCTTCGGTCTCCTTGTCACCACCAGCTTTCTTCTGACGGGAATCATCACTCCTGCACCGGAGTGACGTCATACGTATGCAACGATAACGATTCGTTGTGGCACCAGCTGACCTGGCCGCCCTTCCTCCCTCGCCACGTATCTATTCCTCTCCCTTCTCTTCCCTTCCCTCTATCTCCTCCCCTACCCCCCCCCCCTTCATTCTCCACTCCCCTCTGACATTTGCACCTGCAAGGAGTGCATCTGTTGCTAACCAACCCCGCCTCTTTTCCCGCATGAATCACCCCAGTCAAGCCACTATGGTGTCCGGGGGTTATGCAATAATAATAAAACTAATAACAACAGCTGCTGCTAGAACACGGTGTTCTAGCATAATATAATGATTTAAACTAATTGTCATCACACAGGGGGATGAAATAAATAGGTAACCCACGAGTTATTCAAATGCCAATATATTGCAGTCAGTTAGGTTAGGTTAGGTAGGATTTGATGAGCACAGATTAGGTTAGGTAAGGTTAGGTTAGGTTAGGTGAGGTGAGGTTACATTACGTTAGATTAGGTGAGGTAAGGTTAGGTTAGGTGATTTTAGGTTAGGTTAGGTTAGGTAAGTTTAGGTAAGTTTAGGTTACATTAGGTTAGGTTAGGTTAGGTTAGGTTAGCTCGGGTTGCGTTGAAGCAGCACCGCGTCGTAGGAGTGCTGAGGTCACCCTGAACCGCCACGCCATCCTCACCCCATCCCTCGGCCTCTCGCTCGCGTGCTGCCGTAGGGGCGTAGTCCCTGGCAGGCAGGGGAAGGGGGAGGGAGGAGGGAGGGGGAGGGAAGGGGCGGAGGGGCAAGCGGGCGCAGGTGAAGGACGGTAAACAAAAGGATTGCGTCACACAAGCGGCGGCGCAACGCAGCAATCACCGGCACCGGCATTCCTTGAGCTCCTTCCATGACACAGCACGCGACACAGTTGACACCGCGAAACACCTGGCGAGGGGCGAGGGGGAGGGGGGAGGGGGGTCAAAAACATGAAGATGAGCACGAGCAACAGGGTAGATGGTGGAGGGGGGAAGGGGGGCTCTGGGGCCAGACGTCGGGCCAGAAGGACGCGTGGACGACGATCCTTTCCCAGGATTCGTAGGCCTATAAAAGCAACGGGGAAAGGGAGGGAGAAGAGGGGAAGGGGAAGGGAGAAGAGGGAAAGGGAGAGGGAGAAGAGGGAAAGGGGAGGGAGAGGAGGGGAAGGGGAAGGGAGAAGAGGGGAAGGGGAAGGGAGAAGAGGGGAAGGGGAAGGGAGAAGGGTGAAAGGAGAAGAGGTAAAGGGGAAGAGGGAGTGGAGTCACTGGGCATGATAAGGTCTTTATTATCTCAATTTGTATATTCGCTTCCTTATCCATCAACATCACAATCGGTGTTATCGCCACTGTCGTCTCTCCACTTGCTTCGGTCACGACGACAAGGCTCAACGACACTCGAACGAGCCTCAAGCAATGTCATCTCGATATTTTGTAACAAGCGAGCGAGCAAGGTAGGGTAGGATAGGGTAGGGTAGGGTAGGGTAGGGTAGGGTAGGGTAGGGCAGGGCAGGGCAGGGCAGGGTAGGGTGGGGTGGGGTGGGATTGGGATAGGATAGGAAGGATGAGAATGAGGAGTTGAAAGAGGAGGTGGAGGAGAGGAGGAGGAGGAGGAGGAGGAGGTTGGTGAGGAGGTGGAGGAGGAAGAAGAAGAAGAGGGAGCGGGTTATCAGGAGATCCCCCAGAAGTGATCATAATTGGGATCTTCGAACTCCACCTCCACCTCCCCCTCCACCACCTCTCCCCTTCCTCTCCCCTTCCTCTCCCCTCCCCTTCCCCCTCCACTCTCCGTTGGGGGGTTAATTACGTACACGACAGACTTGATCATCTGTGGCTGACATGTGTGGTGACTTTTGCTTTCCACCGCCTGCTACTTTGGCTGTTCTGCTTGTTTGCTTTGGCTCGCTTCTCCCGCTCGGGCTGTGTGTGTGTGTGTGTGTGTGTGTGTGTGTGTGTTGATTCGCACTCGTCCCAATCACACAGGCGAACGACTGAGAGACAGAGAGACAGACAGACAGACACAGAGAGGGGGGGCACCCTCCCCTAGTGCATCGCCAGCGAGGCCCTCCCCCCAGTGGCCACTTCCGGTGCCACTGCAGGTCCCGACAGCGGCACTGAACGGGACTCGCTTCCCGAGCGCGAGGACCCGTCGCTCAGCATCGGCCGCATTGTCTCCGTGCGAGCGCCGTGCGACGTGCATCGCGCGGCCTTGAATCGGAGGCGGCGACGGCGCTCGCACCGGAGCCGCTCCTCGGAAACGGCCGCGACGACGCCGCTTCGGCCTCGACGGCGACGGGCCGTGAGTCCCGCCGCGACCGGCGTCGTGGGACTCCGACGGCGACACGACGTGAACGACAACAAGCAAAGCCTCGAAACGCCGCGCACAGCCTCCGTTATTGGCCACTTGGCAACCGCGCATAACCTTGGACGGGGGTGGTGTCGACAGCCAAATTTTGCCAGTGATATTCATACATATATATTGTTACGTTCATTATTCGCATCCGCCTGTCACCTGCTCCTTGTCCCTGACCCGAGGCAGCGCTGTGACCCGCCCGCCGTCGCCATCGCCGTCGCCTTCGCTCTGGACGGCGGCGCACAGGGCGAGGCGGAAGCGAGTGAGGACGCCGTCAGTCACGAACGATAAAGGATTGGGCTGGGTACTGCCTGGCACTCCCGCACCCGTGCCACGGCCGCCTCGTCGTCGTCGTCGTCGTCCTTCTTCTTCTTCTTCTTCTTCTTCTTCTTCTTCTTCTTCTTCTTCTTCTTCTTCTTCGTCTTCTTCTTCTCCTCCTCCTCCGATCACCCGCCGCCCTCGGAGCGCGCGATTGCGTCAACGAGCGAAATCAGAAGCCTCCCCCGTCCGTCCCACAGCTTACCCGCCCTGGCACGCCCATGCCGGCCTCCCACCCGGCAGCCCCGCCCACGAGACGATACATTCGACGAGAAGCCGAACCACTCTGAACCGAAGCGGAATCAGATCCGGAATCGCGAGCCGCCATGTCGATGGATTACGTGTCTAAACATAAAGGTTGACAGGAAGGGCTGCACTCGCGTATTAAACACACACATGGGAATAATAATAATAATAGTAATAGTAATAATAATAATAATAACAACAATAATGATAATAATAATAATAATAATTAATATAATAATAATTATAATAATGACAATACTAAACAAATATCTCTATATAGGTGTGTGTGTGTGAAACATACCAGACATCGCTCAGCGTAGGCGAGCTCTGCATGACCCCGAAACTAAAACGACCGCCATGCATGATGATTCGGGTCGTGCTTTGCCGCCGACTGCCGTTGCGCAAAAGTTTGCATTGGCGGCGCTGTGGCTGCGGCCGCGAACGGGAGCTCCACGGCGAGGCGGCCTTGAGCGACCCGGCCGCTAGATACGCCGCTGATATTGCACAGCGCCCGCCCGTGTTGCAAGGGAGCAAAGGTGCCGGGAGGGGGGGGCGTTTCAGCAGCCCTGCTCTTGAGGAGCCAGTCGACGCATTTCTCTTTCGGGATGCCTATGGCAGCGCTCCCACGCCCTCCCTCTCCCTCCCTCCCGCCTCTCTCTCTGTATATCTATAAACTAACTGCTTGCCTATCTGCCTCCCTCCCTCTCTCCCCCCCCTTTCCCTTTCCCTTTCCCTTTCCCTCTCCCTCTCCCTCTCCCTCCCTCTCCCTCTCCCTCTCTCATTTCAAGGAAGAGTGCCTTCGTCCTCGCAAACAGGCTTAATCTATAAAAGGAAACTTGAAATCGCGCGCAGACCAAGTTCGTTCTCCTTTCGGCAGACACACGACGAGGACTCGGAGGAAGCGATAATCACTCGGAGAAGAGGAGAAGGGTCGAACGAGAACACACACACATACATACACACACACACTTACACAAACAAACAAACACAAACACAAACACAAACACACACACACGCAAACACACACACACACACACACTCACACACGCAAACACACAAACTCACATAAACACAAACACACAAAAACACACACAAACACACACACACAATTCAAGGATACGACAAATCACAAGCATTTTTGCTTTGGTCTACGATCGAGAAAAAAAGCTGCTTGCGGGAGTGCGTACAAGCAAGCGCGCAGGCAAGGAAGGGACACCGACAGCCAGAGGAAGTTCGAGCCAGGATGTACAAGCTCAAAATCGTACCCAGGGTAGAGGAGACGGGGGGAGGGGGGAGGGGGCTGGGGGAGGGGGGGAGGGCTGGGGGAGGGGAAGGGGAAGGGGGGAGGGGGAGGGGGGCTGGGAGGAGAGGAAGGGTAGGAGTGTGGAGAGGGAGGTGGGAGGAGGGGAGAAAGAGGGAGGGGGGAGGAGGGGAGAAAGAGGGAGGGGGAGGAGGGGCGAAAGAGGGAGGGGGAGGAAGGGCGAAAGAGGGAAGGGGGGAGGAAGAGAGAGGAATGGTAGGGGTATGGAGAGGGTGAAAAAGAGGGAGAGGGAGAGGGAGAGAGGAGGAGAAGAGGCAGGGAGAAAGAAAGAGAGAGAAAGAGAGAGAAAGAGAGGGAAAGAGAGAGAAAGAAAGAAAGAGGAGAGGGGCAGGGGAACGAGAAGAAGACGACGAGGAGGAGGGAGGGGAAGGGAAGGGAAGGGAAGGAATAGAGAGGGAGAGAGGGAGAGAGGGAGAGAGGGAGAGAGGGAGAGAGAGGAGGAGAGAAGGGGCAGAGAGAGGGGGGGGGGGCAGAAGCCATCCAACCGAGGGCTGAATCACCCGCCATTCATCAGCCAAAGAGCTTTCCTTTTCAAACGCCAAAAAGATGCTGACGTCCCACTGCGATTTGAACTCACTCGTCTTCAACAAGTAAACAGAAAGGGACGTAAATAGACAGACGGATAGATGGATAGATAGATAGACGGATAGATAGATAGACGGATAGATAGATGGATGGATAGATAGATAGACAGACGGATAGTTAGATAGATAGACGGATAGATAGATTGATAGATAGACGGATAGATAGATAGATCGATAGATAGATAGATAGACGGATAGATAGATAGATAGATGGATAGACGGATAGATAGATAGATGGATAGATAGATGGATAGATAGATAGATAGACGGATAGATAGATAGATAGATAGATAGATAGATAGACGGATAGAGTGAGTGAGTGAGTGAGTGAGCGAGTGAGCGAGTGAGTGAGTGAGTGAGTTAGTGAGTGTGAGTATGTGAGTGTGCGTGAAGCAAGTCACGTGAGAAGGGGGGGGGGGAGAAAGAGATAGAGGTGACACAGTAAGCAGCCCCGCACAGCACAGCCGAGGCTTCTGTTGCACCGCGGAAGCGCTCAGGTGCTGCAGTTAAGGCAGGGTGGGCGGGGTGGGCGAGGTGGGCGGGGTGGGCGGGGTTGGTCTGTCGGTCGGGTTGGGGCGTCGGCATGTGAGGAATGTTTCCCAGATTCTGATCGGGAGAGGGGGGGGAGGTGGGAGGTGGGAGGGGGGGGAGAGGGAGGAGGGAGGGGGGGAGGGGAGGAAGGAGGGAGGAGGGAGGTGGAGGGGAATGTGGAGCGGGGAAGAGGGGAAGATGGAAAGACCGATAGCGGGAAGAAGGGAGGGAGGGAGGGAGGGAGGGAGGGAGGGGGAGGGAGAGGAAGAGAGAAAGAGAGAAAGAGAGAGAGAGAGAGAGAGAGAGAGAGAGAGAGAGAGAGAGAGAGAGAGAGAGAGAGAGAGAGAGAGAGAGAGAGAGAGAGAGAGAAAAGAATCAAAGAAAGAGAGAGAGAAAAGAAACACAGAAAGAGAGAGAGGAAGAGCGGCACCAGGCCTTGCCGGGTCACCGTCCATTACGCAAGGTCGCCCTCGCGGGGCACGCGCGGGAAGGGGGTCAGAGAGGCGGTGTCATCGCGCCTCCTTTCGTCACTCCGGCGCCCGTGCTCTCTCACGCGCCGGGGAGGGGCTGGGGGGCTGGGGCCAGGGGGGGAGTGCAGGGCTGGGGTTAGGTGGCAGAGGAGGAAGAGAGAGAAGCCGAAGAAAGAGAAGAGAGAGAGAGAGAGCAGAGAAGGGCGAAAGAGGTGAGGAGGAAGAAACACTCGCCCGACTAATACCCGGTGTTCCTCCGACCCAACGATCAAGTCACGGGTGATGTTGCGATGCTCCTCGTGCATGAACCTTTCGCTAGAGCAAGAGCTAGAGCAGCGGCGGGAGTACGGAGCAGAACACGTCACAGCCCCCCCCCCCCTCCCCCTCTCTCTCTTTCTCACTCTTACTCTCACTCTTACTCTTACTCTTACTTTCTCTTTCTCCCTCTTCCCCTCTCTCTCTTTCTCACTCTTACTCTTACTTTTTCTCTTTCTCTCTCTTCCCCTCTCTCTCTCTTTCTCACTCTTTCTCTTATTCTTACTTTTTCTCTTTCTCTATCTCCGCCTATCTTTATTTCTCTTCCCCTTTCTTTCTCTCTCTCTCCCTCCCATGTACGTATAGGTGTATGTGTATGTGTATGTTTATGTGTATGTGTATGTATATGTGTATGTGTACGTGTGTTTGTGCTTGTACATGTGTGTGTGCGTGCACGTGTGCTTGTGCTTGTGTTTGTGCTTGTGCGTGTACGTGTGCTTGTGCGTGCGGTTGTATGTGTATGTGTGTGCGTGTGCATGAGTGCGGGATCACTCAGGGGTGATGTCACCACAGGTCGCTGGGGACATCTTGTTTAGATCACACACCGACATCGCAAAACAACACTTGGCCATTTGCACTCGGGAACACGACACCCGAACAGGACACCGCCGCCTCCGCCCCCCTCCCCCTTCCCCCTACCCCCTCCCCTACCCCTCCAGCCTAAGCATGTGTCCTCTCTCTCCGATTGTTGCGCAGTTGCGGCGTGAGTGTCCAACTGTGTGTGTGTGTGTGTGTGTGTGTGTGTGTGTGTGTGTGTGTGTGTGTGTGTGTGTGTGTGTGTGTGTGTGTGTGTGTGTGTGTGTGTGTGTGTGTGTGCGAGAGAGAGCGAGAGAGAGAGAGAGAGAGAGAGAGAGAGAGAGAGAGAGAGAGAGAGAGAGAGAGAGAGAGAAGAGGAGAGAGAGAGAAGGGAAAAGAGGAGAGAGAGAGAGAGAGAGAGAGAGAGAGGAGAGAGAGAGAGAGAGAGAGAGAGAGAGAGAGAGAGAGAGAGAGAGAGAAGAGAGAGAGAGAGAGAGAGAGAGAGAGAGAGAGAGAGAGAGAGAGAGAGAGAGAGAGAGAGAGAGAGAGAGAGAGAAACTTCAAACACTTGATTTACAAGCCTGGCTCATCCGGGACTCTGAGTATGCGCTCGCCGTCCCGGAGGCAGAATGGAATTACAATCGAGGGAGGGAGGGAGGGAGGGAGGGAGGGAACGAGGTAGTGAGGGAGGGAGGGATAGGTCACGGAGGGAAGGAGGGAGTAACTGAGGGTAAGATTAAATCCTTGGCTACAAGAGCACCCCACTTGAAGAGGGAAGAAGTAAAAGGGAAGAAGTAAGAGGGAAGAGGGGAGGGGGAAGTGGGGAGGAGGAAGCGGAGAGAGGGAAGGGGGGAGCGGAGAGGAGAGGAGGAAGCGGGGAGAGGGGAGGGGGGAAACGGGAAGAGGGGAGAGAGGATAGGGCAGAGAGGAGAGAGGAGAGGGGAGAGGAGAGGAGGGGAGAGGAGAGAGGAGAGAGGAGAGAGGAGGGGAGAGGGCAGAGAGGAGGAGAGGAGAGAGGGGAGAGGAGAGGAGGAAGCGGGGAGAGGGGAGGGGGGAAACGGGAAGAGAGGATAGGGCAGAGAGGAGAGGAGAGAGGAGAGGAGAGGAGAGAGGAGAGGGGAGAGGAGAGAGGAGGAGAGAGGGGAGAGGAGAGAGGAGAGGGGAGAGGAGAGGGGAGAGGGGAGAGAGGAGAGAGGATAGGGCAGAGAGGAGAGGGGAGAGGGGAGAGGGGAGAGGGGAGAGGAGGAGAGGGGAGGGGAGAGGGGAGAGGGGAGAGGGGAGAGGGGAGGGGGGATAGGGCAGAGAGGGGAGAGGGGAGAGGAGAGGAGAGAAGGGAGAGGGGAGGAGAGGAGAGAGGAGAGAAGGGAGAGGGGAGGAGAGGAGAGAGGAGAGAAGGGAGAGGGGAGGAGAGGAGAGAGGAGAGAAGGGAGAGGGGAGGAGAGGAGAGAGGGGAGAAGGGAGAGGGGAGGCTGCTCCGAACAAAAATCCCCCGAGATCGGATTGCCTTGAACGCAAGCCGAGCGCCAACGAGCCAATGAGCGTCTGTCTCCCGTTTCTTCGCCGCCAATCAATCCGGCTTTGTGATTTCTCGGCTGGCCAATCACAGCCGCGCTCGCTACCCTTTGCATGGCCAGCCAATCAGAGCCAGGAACTTGCCCTACTGTTGCACAACTTAGCAACAAGGTAGGCCGACGTGATCTCGTAAATATGCGCTGCTTGCAAGAGCAGGCAAAGCATGTGTGTGTGTGTGTGTGTGTGTGTGTGTGTGTGTGTGTGTGTGTGTGTGTGTGTGTGTGTGTGTGTGTGTGTGTGTGTGTGTGTGTGTGCGAGAGAGAGAGAGAGAGAGAGAGAGAGAGAGAGAGAGAGAAGAGAGAGAGAGAGAGAAGAGAAGAGAAGAGAAGAGAAGAGAAGAGAAGAGAAGAGAAGAGAAGAGAAGAGAAGAGAG
>NW_028234411.1:1752197-1754892 GCF_977035675.1 Penaeus japonicus
ATTCGACATCGAGCGAATAAATAAATGGCTAATCCTCCATTAACATTCCAGGGAGCGAGGTTCTCCAAGGTACAAGAATAAACGCATCTGCACAGAAGAAGAAGAAGAAGAAGAGGAGGGAGGGGGGAGGAGGGAAGGGGGGTGGAGGGAGGAGGGGAGAGAAAGGAGGGAGGGGGGAGGAGGGAAGGGGGGGGATGGAGGGAGGAGGAGGGAGGGGAGGAGGAGGAGGAGGGAGGGGGAGGAGGAGGAGGAGGAGGGAGGAGGGAGGAGGGAGGAGGAGGGGAGAGAAGGGAGGGGAGAGCAGGTAATAGAGGAGAGGAGAAGAGAAGAGAAGAGAGGAGAGGAGAGCAGAGGAGAGGAGAGAAGAAGAGGCGAAGAGAGGAAAGAAGAGGCGAGGAGAGGAGAGGAGAGGAAGAGGAGAAAAAGTGGCGAGGAAGAAGAGGAGAGGAGAAGCGAGGAGGCGAAGAGAAGGTAAAGAGAAGAGAATGGGAGAGGAGATGAAAATAATAAGAGAAAAGGGCGAGAAGAGGAAAGAAGACAAGACGAGAGAACACTGGACATGAGAAGAGGGAAGAGGAGAAAAGGAGAAAGAGAGGAGAGGAGAGGAGAGAGGGAAGGCGAGGTCGTGACACAGAGAATTAACCAAGGTTGAGCAAGCCACGGGTCCCGCGCGGCACTCGCCTGCTTGTGGCACTTGGCACGGGCTCGCCATTACCCCCCCCACCATCCACCCACCACCCCTCCCCTCCCCCTTCCTCCTCCAACACTCCAACACTCTCCTCCCTCCTCCTCTTCCTCTCTCGACCTGCGTCCTCAACCCTTCCCTTCCTCTTCTCCTTCGCTCTACCTGACACCTCGGCCGCTCGAGTTAGTCCGACGTCTGCAAACATCTCTCCTCTACTATACCCCTTTCCTCCCCCCCCCCTTCTCTCTCCCTCTCTCTCTCTCTCTCTCTCTCTCTCTCTCTCTCTCTCTCTTTCTTTCTTTCTCTCTCTCTCTCTCTCTCTCTCTCTCTCTCTCTCTCTCTCTCTCTCTCTCTCTCTCTCTCTCTCTCTCTCTCTCTCTCTTGTACACAGATTCCATTGCTTCTTTGCCCGGTGCCCATGACGTAGGCCGTGCTCTCATCCCCCACCACCCTCCAACCCACCCACCCCGCCCACTACCCCCGCCCCACCCACTCCTCTAATAACCTTGGTCACAGCTGCGTAGTTATGGCTTGCTTGTGACTTACTTGTAAGACGCTAGGAGATAAGGAGAGGAGAGAAGAGGAGAGGGGAGGGGGGAAAGGAGGAGAGGGGAGGGAAGGAGAGGGAAGGGGAGGGAAGGGGAGGGAAGGGGAGGGAAGGAGAGGGAAGGGGAGGGAAGGGGAGGGAAGGGGAGGGAAGGGGAGGGAAGGGGAGGGAAGAGGAAATGAGGGGAGCAAGTGTAAGGAGTTGTAGAGTCGACCGGCGTGGATGCTGCGTATTACGTAAGTGGTAGGGAACCGAGGAGAGGCGGAGGGAGAAGGAGAGGAGGGAGGGAGGGAGAAGGGGAGGGGGGGGGGTAGGATCAAGGACAGGTGAAGCACAGGATCCGAACACATTCATCACGGCCCTGATCCCGCCCTCACGATTTCCTCGGCCCACTTGCACGTTGCAGGCGCTCAATGTACATCTGCAATCACAGCTAAATTGCACGGCAACTCCCACATAGACAAGCAGAATTAACAATACTAACTGAAAGATGGGTTGTTCTACCGTAGAGTTAGTATATCACATTACATCACTAATAATTTTACAACATAATTATTATATGATTTGGTCTATGTCTTATGTATAGGTATAAGTATATGTATATATATTTATATATTTATATATACGCATTTATATATATATATATATATATATGTGTGTGTGTGTGTGTGTGTGTGTGTGTGTGTGTGTGTGTGTGTGTGTGTGTCTGTGTGTGTGTGTATATATACATATATATATATACATATATATTTGTATAAGTGTGTGAATGAGTGAATGAGTGAGTGAGTGAGTGAGTCTGTGCATGTGTCCGCGAGTAACACAATCATAGTAAACGTTGTCCGACACGCCTGCGCATACAAAGTCTCGCTCCGTCACTCCTTTTCTCCTTCCGAAGGGGTCGTTAGCGGCTGCCCTCCGCCGTCCCTCTTCCCCTTCCCCTTCCCCTTCCCCTTCCTGCCACGCACATCAACACACGCGTCCCTGGCGACCCCCAGCGACCAGGATCTTTAATGCCCTTGCCAGCGCAGCAGCTCTACTCTCACCCTGCTTAGCTATCCCTCACCCATGCCCGCCCTGCCCCTACCCCTACCCCTGCCCCTCCCCTAACCCATGCCCATCCCCCACCCCCCACCCTCCCCGTCACCCCGCCCCACCCTAACCCTATCCCTCCGATCCTGTGAGTACAAATGGGTGGTTGGGCGAGTGAGGAAGGAGGAGAAGGAACATTAGTTAAGCTAAAATAAAGTACTTGAATAGAAGGGAGGAGGAGGAGGAGGAGGAGGAGGAGGAGGAGGAGGAGGAGGGAGGGAGAGGGAGAGGGAGAGGGAGGGAGAGGGAGGGAGAGGGAGGGAGAGGGAGGGAGGGAGAGAGAGAGAGAGAGAGAAGAGGATGAGAAGCGACGGAGAGAGCGAGAGAGAGAGCGAGGAGAGATGTAGAGAGAGAGAGAGGGAGGGGAGGGGAGA
>NW_028234411.1:1754992-1767904 GCF_977035675.1 Penaeus japonicus
GGAGTTTCAAAGACCAGGAAATCAACTGCTGTAGCTCTTTTCGAGCGGAGATGCGGAAATGATGCTTTTTCCCAGGAGGGAGGGAGGGATGCGGGAAGAAAGAAGAAGAAGAGAAGAAGAAGGCAAAAAAGAATAACCAAAGGAAGGCCGAAAAAACAAAGGAGGAAGGAGGAGAGGAGGAGAAAGCGCAGGAAGGGACAAGGAAAAGGAAAAAAAAAAAAAAATGGAGGTGATGATGATGATGATGATGCTGATGATGATGATGATTGATGATGAGAGAGATGAGTTGATGATGATGTGAAAGATGAAAGATGATGAAAGGAGGAGGAGGAGAAAGAAGAAGGGAGGAAGGGAAGTGAGAGGAAAGAGAAGAAGGAAAAGTAGGAAGAAGAAGAAGAGAAGAAAGAAGAAGAAGAGGAGGGGGGGGAGCCTATGCTTGACTCGAGAAGATCAGAGCGAAAGAGCCAAAGCAAGAAACGAAGAAGACAGAGAAAAAAGAAGAAAAGAGAGAGCAAAGAAGCAAGAAGAGAAGAAGAAAGGGGGGAAAAAAAGAGCGAAAGGATAAGAGGACGATTCGGAGGCTTGACCGTCGGGTGCGCGGCCGAGGCCCCAGACGGCCGGGCGCCGCGGGCTGGCCGACCCGGGCCGAGTCCCGCGGTCAGGAGAGCCACGTCGATAAGGTCGTGCGTACCCGGGGCTGCGATCGGTGCCCGACTTGGTACCCAACTTGGTGTCCCAATCCCGGAACCGCTTCTCGCACCTAACAGGACACGCACGCGCAGGAGCTCTTGACTTCCCACAGCTGTGGCTTTTGTGCAGCTGTTATGACGCTCTTGGTGCAGTGCCCTCTCGCGGCGGCCGAGGGAAGGACGGGTACGCATTTCCCGACCAAAGTGTTGGGTCCACGTAGAGACACTGCCGTGGCTGCAAAGGGGACTTTTATTTAGTCAGGGACGTGATACACTGGGCGGGATGACTTGCGGTTTCCATTTTTATTAGAGGCCACCGGGGGGGAAACGAATCGTGCAGAGTACGTGCGTGCGTGCGTGCGTGCGTGCGTGCCAGCCACACCTGTGATTTCCTGTACTTCAGCCGAACGGGTTGCCTGACGCGCAGTCGGTGGCGACTTGCGCTTGCATGACGCGGGGAGCGAGACGGGGACCCTCCTGACGCAGCGCCAATTCCGGTAACGGGAAGGGGGCACAGCGGCTGGCTTCCCTCTCGTTGTCCCGACCTCCCGAGCAACGCGGAGTACCGTAATAACGGAGACGGCGCAGCACGCGAGACCGCTGCAAGATCCTTTGTGCGTAGCGGAACCCGGGCCGAAGGAGGCCTTAACGGGATCCTGCCGCTCGAGAACACGGCGCGAAGGCGCTCATTTGGCGGACGGGATACGGAAAGGGCGAGGGTGCGCGCCGGAGGGCAAGGTGCAAGCCGCACGGCGCTCCGGACGGCACGGGATGCGAGTCGTGGCGAGGGCGCGTGTTGGTGAAATGCTTTTCGAGACGAATGACGCTCGCCGCCGTCGGACGCGCCCGCGGACGCGCACTTGTTTCTTCACGCTTTGCCGCCGTCGCCTTTCACTGCGACTTCCCCAGCTAGAATTAGTTGGCTATTATCGCTCTGCTCTCACTCGGTGGGGGAGGGGGGGGGGCATGAAGATGAGAAAGTTAAATCACCTCTTAATAGCGTGACGCGTCGAAATTAGATTTGGTTCCAGTCGCGGCGCTGATCTCGCCCTCGAGTTGAGGCCGGCCGCGAGGAAGCCTTAATGGGACTCCTGCAGCGGCCCCGGACGCCAGTGGCTCCTTGAATTTCGCAGGCGGAGTCCAGGGCGTCGGGCAGGAGATAAGGATCTTCGGCCGCGGGAAGACGAGGCTGTCGGACGCAGCCGCGAATTCGCCTTTGCGGACGGCGAATGTGTGCGAAAGCGCTGGCGGCAAGTACGTCCGAGTTGGCGTTGGTCGAGAGAGAAGGAGAAGGGTAAGGAGGAAAATAAGGAGAAGGAAGAGAAGAAGGGGAAGAAGAAGAGAGAAAGAAAGAGAGATAGAGAGAAGGGTAAGGGGAGAAGGGTAGGGGGGAGGGGGGGTTGGGTAGCGGGGGTGGTATCGAGGGGAGGTAGGAGGGGGGGGAGAGCGAGGAGGGGGCGGAGGAGAGAGCTCCCCCACTCACTGATTGCGTGCCGGTGGTCGGCTTTGTCCGAGAGTGAGAACCAAGCAAACAGCGTAACGTGTGAAAAGTTGAACTGGAACGCCCGCGGTGAGACGGAAAAAAAACAGCGCGCGGGTTTCTCATTTCTTCCCCGGCTGCGGCTCTCATTATTCATGCCAACAGACCTCCTTGCCGCTGCAACCTCCGAAACGCGTTGCAAACTCCGCAACTCTCCCGGGCCGACCGTCCGCTTCCCTGCGCCAGCTTCTTTGCTTCTGTACATCCCACGGAGAATGCAATTGATTCCTTCAACAAGAGAGGACGTCGCGCCTTCTGAAAAGCCTCGGGTCAAAGCCAGTGACCGGCCGGGCGTATCGACCAGCGGCGATGCTGCTCCTCGGGCTTCGGGGGGTCGAAGGGCGGGCGGGCGGGCGGGCGCTTCTCGCTTTGCAATCATTGCATGACGACGAAGGGTGGGAGAACGAGCGGTTAGCGTGGGCGGTGCGGGAGCCAGGTAGGGGCGGGCGGGTGAGGGTGCGAAAGGGGTTAATTAAGTCGCTAATGAGTGCGCGGGGATTGATGAGAGTGATTTTGTAGGAGAGGGAGAGGGAGAGGGAAAGGGAGAGGAGGGGGGAGGAGAAAGGAGGATAGCGAGGAAGAGAAAGAGAAAGAGTGAGAAAGAGAGCGAGCCTGGCGTGACCTCAGATCGCCGCGGCCCGAATGAAGTCGTTCCCGACCTGACTTGCGACGGAGCGTATTGGAAAGCCGCGATTGACGCGACTCTTACTCCGTCGCTCCGGGGCGGAAATCGATTTCGTGTTCCGTTATATTGCTGGCTTTTGTTCCTTCCTCTCTCCAGTTCTGGCGTTCTTTTTTTTCTCTCTCTCTCTCTCTGTTATCAGTTACCCTTCGTCTTCCATCTTCCTTCCTCCCTCGGTTCCCTGTCTCCCCCTCCTCCCGTTCCCTCTTCCCCCCCTCCTCCTCCCGTTCACTCCTGCAAGCCAATTTCGTCATGCATAAGTAAACGCCGCAGGAACCCCACCTGGGCCTCCTCCACAGCCCCGCACGCGAAGTCCACATCCTCAGGCACACAAGCACGGCATTGTTTTGCCTTGCACCCTCGCTCATGCAATTGCCCCTTCTTCTTTTGCCATCGCACTTGCCATGCAGGGGTCGCCGTGTCGCCGAGGGCGTTGCGGGCGGAGGGTCTACGCAACACCTTGTTCGGGGGCGCTATTAGTTCCGGCAGCGGACGATACTCTAGCGGCCGGAACAGAGGGAGATATATATGGAGGGTGGAGGGGGAGGGGGAGGGGGTTGGGGGTGGAGGGGGCCCTTTCGTTAACAAGGATTAGTTTTAGAGGGCGAGGGGAGCCAGGTGGGAGGGAGAGGGGGGAGGGAACGGGGAAGGGGATAGGATAGGATTAGAGGGCAGGTTCTTTGTCCTACCTTCATGACACTCTTTGCCACCTGTCGTTTCCGTAAATGGCTAGCTATGGGAAGGGATATCAATATAACACCCTCCCCCCTCCGCCTCCACCCCATCCCCACCCACACCCCCACACCTACCCTTACCCTTACCTTTACCTTTACCCTTACCCTTACCCTTACCCTTACCCTTACCCTTACCCTTACCCCCACCCTCACCCCCACCCTCACCCTCACCCTCACCCTTACCCCCATCCCCCGGCCACTTGAATCGACACCCTCTGGACATACAAGGATTGCATTGCGCGCTATGTGTTGCATGACTTGAGCCGCATGCATGCTTTTGCCAAGCAGACACCGGTACTTGAATCGCCTGGGGGGATGGGGGGGGGTTGACGCTTGCCGGCTGCCGTTTCCCGAGCCAAGCATGAGAGCTCGCGAGTGTCTCGGCTGCGATTGCATGGAAGAGGAGAGCGCAATGCAAGGAAATGAGGAGAATGAAATGCAACATTGAGAAGGGTGTTTGCATGGCAGGAGATCACCCAGACGAAGGTGCCGGCGAGGGCGGGTGGGGCGCTGGAGATGGGTGGAGGGGGGCGGGGTGGAGGGTGGAGTAAAAGGGGAAGCATTATCTTCATTGTTATTTTTGTTTTTATTGTTGATGTTTTATTATTATTATTATTATTATTATTATTGTTATTATTGTTATTATTATTATTATTATTATTATTATTTCTATTTCTATTATTATTGCTCTCTCTCCCTCTCCCTCTCCCTCTCCCTCTCCCTCTCCCTCTCCCTCTCTCTCTCTCTCTCTCTCTCTCTTTCTTTCTCCCTCCCCCTCCCTCTCCCTCCCTCCCCCCTCCCTCCCTCCCTCCCTCCCATTTTTGAATGTGTTGCTCGGGTGAAGAGCTAATCCTAATGTGATTTCTATGTTGCTGAATCCCGCGTATTGATTCAATAGAAAAGATTTTGTTTTCGTCCTTTGACATGTACACTTACTACGGCAGACCCCCCCCCCCCATTCATCCGCGTTGCCCCCCCCCCCTTCTGTACGGATACGCTGAAGCGAGCGACGCCAGGGACCGGCAGGGCAGCTTTAACTTTCCCGCTTCTTATTTGAATTTGATTAACGTTCTCGTCCGGAGCGTTAATTATAGACATTGATTAATTATTAACCTGCATATTCTACAGCTCATTGACCTCGAAAGTCTTCAGTCAACGGTTGCTGGGCGTTCGGGAAGGAATATTTTAGTAATTAGAATGAGAAAAAAAAAATAACGGGTGCTGCCTTCCCTCTACCTACCTCTCTTACGCAACCCGGTGTTAGCGCGCGGCGACGACAACTCAACCCGTACGGTTAGAATCACGCTTGCGAACTTGTAATATATCATTACCTTTTCCCCCCTTTTGCGTTCTTGCTGCGTGGTGGAACATAGCACGGTTGTATTGTTAATGACAGGGATTGCGGCGGTTAAACTGGCGCTGGGAAAAGCGTTGGTTTCTCTTCGAGGGAGAGAGAGAGAGAGAGAGAGAGAGAGAGAGAGAGAGAGAGAGAGAGAGAGAGAGAGAGAGAGAGAGAGAGAGAGAGAGAGAGAGAGAGAGAGAGAGAGAGAGAATGGGAGAGAGGGGGTTCATAGGGTACGGTGCGCGTAGAGTGTGTGTTTGTAGGTGGATGGAGCGGCATGTGTTTGGGTCACGCAATTGTCCGCCTTAATAAGTGCGGGACACAAAGTATTCTACCTTGTGCTCGGGTCACGCTCGTACATATGGTGCCTCGTCACGACTCCGCCCCCCCCCCCCACGCGCTTACACGAATGCGTGTGCATAATTTTCAATTCGTATGGCGGACTTCTTTCTCGCCGAACATTCACTTTTCTCACGTCCGACTTCTCGCTCGAACGAAGGGGTTGGACACAGGGCGCGGGATGGACACTTTCTCTGGGGAATTGCGTGAGGGAAGGAGGGAAGGAGGGAAGGAGGGAAGGAGATGGAGGGGAGGAACGGAGGTACAGCCTCATATATGGACATTCACATTCGCACTCCCATTCACATTCACACACACACTCACGCTCACGCTCACGCTCACACTCACACTCACACTCACACTCACACTCACACTCACACTCACACTCACACTCACAATAAACTCAACCACACAACACTTACACAACAACACACACACACACACACACACACACACACACACACACACACACACACACACATACACACACACACCGTGAGAAAGAGAAAGAGAAAGAGAAAAGGAGAGAGAGAGAGCGAGAGAGAGAGAGAGAGAGAGAGAGAGAGAGAGAGAGAGAGAGAGAGAGAGAGAGAGAGCGAGAGAGCGAGAGGGGGGGTGGGGGCACTCACGGGCGTGTCACTTGGCCACCGGAAGTTGCCCTGATAGATACGATGGTAATTTAGGTTGAGCCGAAGTTTGCGCGAATGTGCTGTGCGCTACGGTGGATAAAGGGCGTGTTGGGAGGGCGGTTTGTGTGTGTGTGTGTGTGTGTGTGTGTGTGTGTGTGTGTGTGTGTGTGTGTGTGTGTGTGTGTGTGTGTGTGTGTGTGTGTGTGATATGAGAGGGTGATATGATAAATCTTTGGGTTGCTTACTCGGTGATGGTCCACGCTCTAAATGGTCTTTTCGGAAGCCATGAAGGAGTAACTTCGAAATCAATTTCGTTCTCCCCGCGTGCATTCGCATTTTCTATCGACGTCCCCTTCTCCTCTCCCATCTCTGCCCTCTTCTCCGTTCCCTTCTCTGATGTACCACTTCTCCCCCTCCTCTATTCCTTCCCTTTTGTCCTATCCCTTCCCATCACCTTCTCCATCCTCTTCCCCTTCCCCTTCCTTTCCCACCACTTCCCCCATCCTCTTCCCCTTCCCCTTCTCCCTTCCCCTTCCCTTTTGCCCTATCCTCTTCCCCCTCCCCTTCCCCCTCCCCTTCCCATATGTCCCATCCCTTCCCATATGTCCCATCCCTTCCCCTCCCTCAGCTCTCCCCTCGCGCCCGAGTGTCCTGGCCGGGTGCACTGTTGCTTGCACCTTGGTCTGGCCTTGAGGATCTGCGTATTATCGCGGCGTAGTTGTTGTCTGTCGCGTGTTTTTAATTCGCGCGTTCGTTTCGGTCAGGACTTGCTGACCATTTACCCCCCCCTCTTCCTCTCCCCCCACCTCCCTCCACCTATCATCCCCCTCCACCCACCCATCACCCCCCTCCACCCACCCATCACCCCACCTCTACCCACCATCACCCCCTTCTCTACCGCCATCGACGTCGAGGCAAATAAACATTGTGTTCTCCCAAGATACGCCAGCGACTTGACTTGCAGGGAGGGAGGGAGTCGACGTCATACGTGTGTTTGTGTGTGTGTGCGTGCGTGCGTGCGTGCGTGCGTACGTACGTGTGTGAGTTACTGCTTTTCGTACCCACGCTCATGGCGGGAGGGAGCGGTGGTGTGGAGCGCTGTTGCCGCGCTTTTGTTGTTTCATTTCTGTTGCGGTCATTCTGTTGGAACTCGGGCTTGGTGGGGGGAGAGGGCGGTGAGGGAGGGGGTGAAGGGAAGATGGGGGGGGGGTGTAAGGGGGATGGGGGTGGTGTGAAGAGAAGTTAGAGGGATCTAAAGAGGGAGGGGGAAGGAACTCAGGGAGAGAGGGACATGGAGAGACAGGGAGAGGGAAGTGGAAGAAGGGAGGAAGAAAGGAAGGGAGGAAGGAAGGAAAGAAGGAAGGAAGGAAGGAAGGCCATCGCTTGGTATTGAAATCTGCCACAAAGTATGACAAGGGATGACCCGTTTTTTGTGTTGTCAGAATACCTCAGCTGCCGTGCCCTGCCTCTTGTGGACAGCATAATTATGTTGATGTATTATCGGCACTGCGAATACTGTTTATCTTTGTTTTTTTTTGTGTGTTTTTTTTAACGATATTTTCTTCTTCTTTTGCAGGTAAGTGCTGTTGGGAGACGACGCTGCGTGGAGGTAAAGGGACCTTCTTTGACAGGAGGATCTTATCGCACGTTTGTCTTCTTGTTCTATTCTCTCTCTCTCTCTCTCTCTCTCTCTCTCTCTCTCTCTCTCTCTCTCTCTCTCTCTCTCTCTCTCTCTCTCTCTCTCTTTCTCTCTCTCTCTCTCTCTCTCTCTCTCTCTCTCTCTCTCTCTCTTCTCTCCTACTCTCCCTCTCCTCTCCCTCTTCTCTCTCCCTTCTCCACCTCCCCCTCCCTCCCTCCTTCCCTCCCTCCCTCCTCCTCCTCTCCCTCCCTCCCTCCTGATCACCTCCCTCCTCTCTCTCTCTCTCTCTCCTCTCTCTCTCTCTCTCTCTCTCTCTCTCTCTCTCTCTCTCTCCTCCCTCTCACTCTCTCTCTCTCTCTTCTCTCTCTCTCTCTCTCTCTCTCTCTCTCTCTCTCTTTCCTCTCTCTCTCTCTCTCTCTCTCTCTCTCTCTCTCTCTCTCCTCTCTCTCTCTCTCTCTCTCTCTCTCTCTCTCTCTCTCTCTCTCTCTCTCTCTCTCTCTCTCTCTCTCTCTCTCTCTCTCTCTCTCTCTCTCGCCGTCCTTATCTCTCCTGCTTTTCATATTATTTTTACCTCTCGTGACATACATTCATTCTTTGCTGGTTTCCTCTTCCATGAGGCCGATATGACGTTACTGTTATTGTCTTCCTTTCCTCTTCCATATCCTCCTACTTCTTCCTTCTCCTCCTCCTTCTACTTCTTCTTCCTCCTCTTCCTCATACTACTACTATCACTTCTTCTTTTCTTCTTCTTCTTCCTCTTCTTCTTCTTCTTCTTCTTCTTCTTCTTCTTCTTCTTCTACATCTACGTTTACTTCTTCTTTCTCCTTGTAATTCTTCTTCCTGCTCCTCTTCCTCCTACTCCTTCCTCCCTCCTTGTTTTCTTCTCTTACTTCTTCTTCTCCTTCTCTTTTTTTCTCGTATACGTATGTTTTTTTTTTTTTAATCGTTAGAGCGTGTTTACAAATTGTTATGCGGGTTAAGATCTTGTCACTAGACAGAACAAAAGGCTTTTTTAAATGTAATTTACATCCACTTACATGCATACGTGTGTGTGTGTGTGTGTGTGTGTGTGTGTGTGTGTGTGTGTGTGTGTGTGTGTATATGTATGTATGTATGTATGTATGTATGTACGTATGTATGTATGTGTGTGTGTGTGTGTGTGTATGTGCATGTGGGTGTATGTATGTATGAGCAAAAGCACAAATACTACATAAAAAAAGAGAAACAAAAAGCGAGAAAACAACGTCAATAAATCTCAACTCAGCCGAAGACCGGCTTCTCTCCTACCCTCTACCCCCCCATCCCCCCCTCACCCCTCCTCTCCCCCAGGCGATAAGCGGGTACCATCCCGGCTTCTTATCAGCTGACTGACTCGTGTGCCAACAAGTAGCACAAGCGAGAGAGAGAGAGAGAGAGAGAGAGAGAGAGAGAGAGAGAGAGAGAGAGAGAGAGAGGGGGGGGATAGAGAGAGAGAGAGAGAGAGATAGAGAATGAGAGAAAGAGAAAGAGAAAGAGAAAGAGAAAGAGAAAGAGAGAGAGAGAGAGAGAGAGAGAGAGAGAGAGAGAGAGGGAGGGGGGAGGTGAGTGAGTGAATGAGTGGGTGAGTGAGATTGTAAGAGAGAAAAGAAAGAAAGAAAGAAAGAGAGAGAGGGAGAAAGAGTGACAAAGAGAAAGTGAGACAGAGTGAGTATGTGAGAGAAAGAGGTAGGTCATTAGCCAACGAAAATGCTTTGTCGGGAACCAGATGTTGATTTTCAGGGTTGTTTAGCGTTGACTCACCGTGTCAGTGTTGCACTTGGAAGAGTTTGCAATGGTGCATCTTGGACGTCAGACGAACGAACCACTTAGTTCGTTCGACTTCTTCTGACTCGACAGTGTCATCTGCAGACCTTTATAGATCCCTGGTGCTGTGTCCTCATTGTGAGCGTAATCTGGATATGTATCTTTCCCCTCTCTTTTCTTTCTCTCTCTCTCTCTCTCTCTCTCTCTCTCTCTCTCTCTCTCTCTCTCTCTCTCTCTCTCTCTTTCTCTCTCTTTCTCCCTCCCTTTCCCTCTCCTTCTCCCTCTCCCTCTTTCTCTCTCTTTCCCTCTTTTCCTCTCCCTCTCCCTCTTGCCCTCTCTTTTCCTCTCTTTCCCTCTTTTCCCCTCCCTCATTCTCCCTCTCTCCCTCTCCCCCTCCCTCCTCCCTCCTCCCTCTCTCACTCTGTTTGTTTACGTTTGGCTTCCCTTTGACTTCGTGGGATAAATATAATTGCGGGCGGCGTTCGGTATCGGCCGTGGGCGTTCCCGTTCCCGTTCCCCGCCACTCGTCCTGCCACCGTCACCCTCCCCCCCCGCCCGTTCCCGCCCCCCGCGCCTCCACCCGCGCGAGAAACGGCGATTTGTACCTACTTACGAATTCCCGCGACGCCACGCCAGCACGGAGGAGGCGGAACGGATGGCGGTGGGAGGGAGATCCCGGTCACAGCGCCCTGCGTCGGCGGCGGAACGAGGAGGGAGGAGGGGGAGGGAGGGAGGGAGGGGGGGGATGGGAGGAGGGTTGGAGGAGGGGGAGGGAGGGAGGGAGGGGGGGATGGGAGGAGGGTTGGAGGTGGGATGTGGGAAGGAGGTGGGAGGTGGGAGGTGGGAGGTGGGAAGTGGGAAGGGGGAAGGAGGTGGGGGAGGGGGGAGGGAGGGAGATGGGAGGTGGGAGGGGAGAGGAAGGAGGAGCGAGGAAGGGAGGCCTACAGCTACTCGCCTTGTCAAGGCCCTTGGGAACGAAGTCGGTGGGTGTCTAACGGAGCAGAACGTCTGAGGAGAAGAAGTCAAGAAGTAGAGTAGCCCGAAACGACACTTCTCCTCCTTCCCTCTCCTCTTCCCTCTCCTCTTCCCTCTCCTCTTCCCTCTCCTCCTTCCCTCTCCTCTTCCCTCTCTTTCCCTCTCTGAAGTCCCCTCCTTCCCTCTCCTCCTTCCCTCTCCTCTTCCCTCTCTGAAGTCTCCTTCCCTCTCCTCTTCCCTCTCTTTCCCTCTCTGAAGTCCCCTCCTTCCCTCTCCTTCCCTCTCTGAAGTCTCCTTCCCTCTCCTCTTCCCTCTCCTCCTTCCTTCTCCTCCTTCCCTCTCCTCTTCCCTCTCTTTCCCTCTCTGAAGTCCCCTCCTTCCCTCTCCTTCCCTCTCTGAAGTCTCCTTCCCTCTCCTCTTCCCTCTCCTCCTTCCTTCTCCTCCTTCCCTCTCCTCTTCCCTCTCTGAAGTCTCCTTCCCTCTCCTCTTCCCTCTCTTTCCCTCTCTGAAGTCCCCTCCTTCCCTCTCCTTCCCTCTCTGAAGTCTCCTTCCCTCTCCTCTTCCCTCTCCTCCTTCCTTCTCCTCCTTCCCTCTCCTCCTTCCCTCTCTGAAGAGTCCTTCCCTCTCCTCTTCCCTCTCTTTCCCTCTCTGAAGTCCCCTCCTTCCCTCTCCTTCCCTCTCTGAAGTCTCCTTCCCTCTCCTCTTCCCTCTCCTCCTTCCTTCTCCTCCTTCCCTCTCCTCTTCCCTCTCTGAAGTCTCCTTCCCTCTCCTCTTCCCTCTCTGAAGTCTCCTTCCCTCTCCTCTTCCCTCTCCTCTTCCCTCTCCTCCTTCCCTCTCCTCTTCCCTCTCCTTCCCTCTCTGAAGTCTCCTCCTTCCCTCTCCTTCCCTCTCCTCTTCCTTCTCCTCTTCCCTCTCTGAAGTCTCCTCCTTCCCTCTCCTCTTCCCTCTCCTTCCCTCTCTGAAGTCTCCTCCTTCCCTCTCCTCCTTCCCTCTCCTCCTTCCCTCTCCTCCTCCCTCTCCTTCCCTCTCCTTCCCTCTCTGAAGTCCCCTCCTTCCCTCTCCTCCTTCCCTCTCTGAAGTCTCTTCCTTCTCTCTCCTCTTCCCTCTCCTCTTCCCTCTCCGAAGTCTCCTCCTTCCCTCTCCTCTTCCCTCTCCTCCTTCCCTCTCTGAAGAGTCCTTCCCTCTCCTCTTCCCTCTCCTCCTTCCCTCTCTGAAGTCCCCTCCTTCCCTCTCCTCCTTCCCTCTCTGAAGTCTCTTCCTTCTCTCTCCTCTTCCCTCTCCTCTTCCCTCTCCGAAGTCTCCTCCTTCCCTCTCCTCTTCCCTCTCCTCCTTCCCTCTCCTCTCCTCTCTCCTCTTCCCTCTCTTTCCCTCTCTGAAGTCTCCTCCTTCCCTCTCCTCTCCGCGCGTAACCCATCGGAAGAGGCAGCGAGAACAAGCAAATAAGCAGCGACATCAACCTGGGCTTTAAATCGTAGCAGGGGTGACGGCGTGCTCGAAGGAGTGTGTTTGCGCGGCTTGTTTTATTCACGGGGCTTCGTGGCCGAGTCGGAGACCTGTTTTCAGGCGGGTTTTATTATTATTTTTTAGTGGAATTCGTGTTTGTTGTAAGAGAGAGAGAGAGAGAGAGAGAGAGAGAGAGAGAGAGAGAGAGAGAGAGAGAGAGAGAGAGAGAGAGAGAGAGAGAGAGAGAGAGAGAGAATGAATGAGTGAGTTAGTGAGGGAAGGAGAAAGAGAAAAAGAAAGAGAGAAAGAAGATAAGAAGGGAAGAGAAAGAGAGAAAGAGCTGTCGACTGTAGTCTGTTTTTCTGCGAGGAGAGAGAGAGAGAGAGAGAGAGAGAGAGTTGAGGAGAGGAATGTGAGATGAGAGCAGACAGAGAAGGTGACGAGAGAGGAGAGAAAGGGAGTGAGGTTGAGAGAGAGAGAGAGAGAGAGAGAGAGAGAGAGAGAGAGAGAGAGAGAGAGAGAGAGAGAGCGAGCGAAGGTTGGAGCAGCGAGGGCGCGGCGTCGCCTCTTACTCCATTCTGACCTAATGCACGTTAATGGCGGGAATTATGGGGGTGGCATGTGGGTGGGGAGGGGGATGGGGAGGATGGAGGGGGAGGGGGGAGGAGAGGGGGAGAGGGGGAGGAGGGAATGAGCGGGGGGGGGTTAAGAGAGAGAGAGAAGGGGAGGGGGAGGGGGGAGGTGAGGCGGGAGGTATGGGGGGGAGGAAAGGGAGAGGGGGAGGCAGGGGGGAGGAGACGGGAGTGGGGGCGGAGTGAGTTTAGGAGTAGGAAGAGTTGTGGCAACAAAAAAACGAAAAATGTACGCTGTGCCGTCTTAACTATGGCTGCGGGCGGGGTTACGGCGACGGAGGTGGCAAAGGGGCGGGTTTGCGGACCAAGCACATTACTGGTTGTTTGTTGTGACAGGTGGGAGAGGGATCAGCCCGGAGTGCCGAGCGGAGTGACCGGCAGATGGGGCGGCAGGCGCTAGCGGCGACCTCTTTTGCCTCCCTCTTGTCCCCCCCTTTTCTACTCTCCCTCCCTCCCTCCCACACTTCCTCTCTCTCTCCCCCTCAT
>NW_028234411.1:1783004-1790504 GCF_977035675.1 Penaeus japonicus
GAAGGAAAAGGACAAAAATTAAAGGAGGAAGAAGGAGGGAAAGAACAAGAACAAGAATACGGAGAAAGGAGGAGAAGGAGGAGGAGGAGGATAATGATGATGATAGGTGTCACGGAGACATAGTTGAGAGGTAAGGGATGAGGTGGAGGAGGTGTGAGGCAGTTAAGTCTGGGAGATGAGGGCGTCGTGGTTGGAGTTGGTGGGCTAAGGGGAAGAAGAAGAAGATGATGATTATTATTATGATGATGATGATGATGAAGAAAAAGGAGGAGGAGAAGAAAGAGGATAAGGAGAAGGAAGAGGAGGAAGAAGAGGAAAAAGAAAAGGTAGGGAGAGAAAAGAAAGAAAAATAAAGAATACAGATAATAATAATGACAACGAAAAAAAAAGAAGAAAAAAACGAGAACTATGATACAGAGACCTACAGTGCCCCTCCTCCTCCCCCTCCCCTTCCCCTTCCCTCGCCCCTTCTCCTTTCCCCCTTCCCCTTCCCCCTCCCCCTTCCCCCCTCAACCTTCCCCCTCCCCATCCCCTTCCCCTTCCCCCTCCCCATGGGCACTGGACCCACGCCTTCCATTTTTTAGCCTCGCGACGTGTCCCTGTTGGGCGGCCGGGCATTAGGCGCAGCAGTGATGGCTGTTTGCGAGTGGGCGGGCGGGCGTGGTGGTGGTGATGGCCGCGTAAACAGTGGGTGTGTTTGCGCGTGTGTGATGAGGCTGATGATGAATATTTTGATGTTGCGTCATCGTCATAGTCGTCGTCGTTGTCACCTTTGTTCCTCTCGTGTCTGATTGTGTTTTTTTTTGTTTTGTTTTTTTGTTTTGTTTTTCGCTTGTTTGGATTTTGATTTTTTTTAGGGGGGGTTGGGTGGGGTGGGGTGGGTGGGGGTTGTGAGGGATAAAGGGGAAGGTGGGGTCGACTGTCTTTTTTTTTCTTTTCTTTTCTTAATCGTTGTTTAGTTGTTTTTGGGTGTTTGTTTACGCTTATGGGACCATTTGGGTGGATTTCGAGTTTACTTTTATTTATTTGTGCGTAACTTTTTTTTTCATATTAAGCATCATTTTTTTCATGGCGACAAGTATGGTCCAGGCCAGGTATGCGCACCATGCACGACTTGCATGGTAATCCGCTAGACAGGACGGCGACCTGGTGCCCAGCCATATAGAGATGTTGCAGGAATGTCTTACTGCAAGAATTTTTCGCCATTCTCTCTCTCTCTCTCTCTCCCTCTCCCTCTCTCTCTCCCTCTCTCTCTCTCTCTCTCTCTCTCTCTCTCTCTCTCTCTCTCTCTCTCCTCTCTCCTCTCTCCTCTCCCTCTCCCTCTCCCTCTCCCTCTCTCTCTCTCTCTCTATCTATCTATATATATATATATATATATATATATATATATATATATATATATATATATATATATTTCTCTATCTCAAATTATATCTTTTTAGAAATTGTTTACCTGCATTGCATATTGCTTTGCAATTTTTCATATATTTATTTACTAATTATATGTTTCTATTATTATCTTTTCTTTGCTTATCATATTTCTCTCTAGACATTTATCGTCCTTTATTCTATGACTTATTATATTATATTACAGTTGATTTTTTTGACTGCAGGTGGCTGGCTACACATCAGAAACAGCACTAGTATTTGTTTTTATCTTATATTTATCTTATATTATCTTTTATCTCCATATTTCCCCCTCCCTTGCCGATTGCATAAGGTTGCACGATCGAAGTAGATAACAGATGAGGATAGCAGATGAGGTCACGTAAATGATACAGTTTATTATGCAATCTTTCGTGGCAACGGCCTTATCAGCGTAGTGTATCTGTTATCAAGCGCCTTTGTATTCGTTATCACTTGTTATGTATGTTGATAGATAATATATGTTTTATGGAATATATCTTCGGTTATTTACTGTTATTTACGTATATTTACTATAGTTATTTACTTTATGGTTTATTTATATAGTTTACTTTATAGTTTATCTTCGCGCCGTGTATTGCTAGGCACCGTCAGCGCCGGTCGGTGTGTTGGGTTCGTTCGGTCTGTCGGATTGGGTCGGGTCGAATAGAGTCGGGTCGGGTATGATCGGGTCGAATAGTGTCGGGTTTGGTCGGGTCGAATAGGGTCGGGTCGAGTCGAGTAGAGTCGAGTAATGTCGAATAGGGTCGGGTCGGATCGGGTCGAATAGTATCGGGTCGGGTTGGGATGTAGAGCTTGTGGTGGTAGTTGTGGTAGCGGCTGTAGTTGTAGTGGTGGCGGTAGGAGTTTGTTGTCTGTATTCTTACGATGTTGGGGTTTTGTTTATTTCCGGATAAACAAGCAGAAACTCCAGGGAATAAACAGGCGAAAGAAAACACAAGAGAGAGACATACAGACACACACACACACACACACACACACACACACACACACACACACACACACACACACACACACACACACACACACACACACACACACACACACAAAGAGAGAGAGAGAAGAGAAAGAGAAAGAGAAAGAGAAAGAGAAAGAGAAAGAGAGAGAGAGAGATAAACTAGGAAGAAAAGGGCGAAAAAAAAACAAAAAAGTCCCCAAAAGATCCACCCAACCCATAGGAGTAACGCGACCCCCCCCCCCCCCCCCCCCCCCCCCCCCCCGGCGCAACACGTGCAGGTCGACCCTCGCGCAAAACGTAAATAAACTTGCGAGAGCTTTTATCGTGGGATTTGTGAATGGGAGGTGGGAGCGCGGAGTGCCAAGAGGAGTGGGGGGGAGGGAGGGGGAAGGAGTGGGAGAGAAAGAGGGTGAAAAAAATGGGGATTTTTCTTTGGACCGAGGAAATGAGTGGGAGTGGGTGTGGGTGTGGGTGTGGGAGTAGGAGTAGGAGTGGGAAAAGGAGTGGGAGTACAAGTAGGAGTAGGAGTAAGAGTAGGGAAAAATGGAGGGCGAGAGGGAAAAGGAGAGGGTAAGGGAGAAGGGTTACGGAAAATAGACAGAGAGAAAAAGAGATTAGCTGACCGGAAGCACGAAGAGAGAGGAAGGAAACCAAAAAAGCAAGTCTGTGATGACCTGCGACCCGCGAATGTGACCCGGTTTGAGTCAGGTCTGTCGGTAAGGGGATCCATAGTGTGGGGTAGGGGGGAGAGGAGAGGAGGGGGAAGTGGGGGAAGAAGGGGTAGGGGGAGGGGGGAGGTTAGGATGGGGTTAGGATGTCAAGAAGCGGAAACCCTTCTACGAAGTGTGTGTGTGTCAAAACCCGATATTCCTTTTTAAGAAACTCTCGCGCCGTCTGCCCGTCTGCCCGTCCGCCCGTCTGTCCGCCCGCTCGCCCGTCCGCCCGTCCGTCCGCCCGCCCGCCCGTCCAGATTGGTTTGCGTGCTTCACTTCACTTCACTTCGCTTCGTTTTGCTTCTTTTGTTTTTAGGGGCTGGGGAGGTCGGGTGCTTGGGAGTTGGGAGTGTGGTTCAGTGGGATGAAGTATTCTGCGTGTTTTTTTTCTGTTCTTTGTTTTTTTTTCTCTGCTTTTCTCTGTTTTTCTCTTTCTCTCTGTTTGTATGTTTGTCTTTCTCTCTCTTTCTCTTTCTCTCCCCTCTCTTTCTTTCTTTCTTTCTTTATCTCTCTGTCTCTTTCTCTCTCTCTCTGTCTCTTTCTCTCTCTCTCTCTCTCTCTCTCTCTCTCTCTCTCTCTCTCTCTCTCTCTCTCTCTCTCTCTCTCTCTCTCTCTCTCTCTCTCTCTCTCTCTCTCCCCCCCCCTCCCTCTCCCTCTCCCCCTTCCCCCCACCCACATACCCACACACCGACCCCATCACCCCCTCATCCCCACACCCTTCCTCTCCTCCCTTCCCTCCCCATCTCCCCAACACACCCCTCCCCCCAACATCTCCCCCTCCTCCCCACCCACCCATCCACGCTCACAAACGCTCTCCCCCCCACCCCACCCCCCACCCCCCACCCCCACCCCGACCCCGATCAGCAAGCACACGGGTTGGTCTCAGCCATTACACTCACAAGGTCGCCCGCCCGCCCTCGCCCACCCGCCCGCCCGTTGCTGGAGTCAGCTGGCCGATTGGCTCCGGGAGACGACGAAGCGGGCGGGGGCGGAATGTGTGTGTGGGGAATGGGTTTGGTTTATATTTTCATTTTCTTTTCTTGTAATTAGTGTTTGTTTTTTTCCTCTTCCCCCTTTTTTTGTTTGTTTGTTGTTGTTCGTATTGTCATTATCAATTTATATCGTTATGATTGTTATTATCGTCACCACCACCACCGCCACCAGAAACAACAAAAACATCATCATCATCATCATCATCGTCAGAAATAGAGTCCCCCCTTTTTAAAATCCTTCGCCATACTTTCTCTGTCTCCCTCTCTCTCTCTCTCTTTTTCTCTTTCTCTTTCTCTCTTTCTCTCCATCCATCCATCCCTCTTTTTTTTATCTTTTCTTTTCTTTTCTTTTGACGTTCCAGTATTTTTGGTGTCATATCCGTGATGCTTTGCACCGTGCAACAGTCACCGCAGGCAATGAAATGAATCGGTAATTACGACCACGGATTTCGAAAACCCGTCAATTTCCGCGAAAATAATTACAATTAGGTTAATCAGCGCAATTATTATTATCATGAATTCTAATGCGTGATTATATATATATATATTTTTTTTTTAGGCGTATTGTAACTTCCCCGATGAATGGATGTAGTGTGTTGTTCATTCACAAAAGCCCGTGGGAATTCCAGTGAGACTCGATTCCGAATGATTTTTTTCCAACGGGAATGCAGGGAATGATGTTGAGGCGAGTTTCTGTAGGGTTGTGGGTAGTTGAGGTGGATTGATTCTCTGGCGGTGTTGCGGTGCGAGTGGAAGAAAGTGGATGGGTTTTGGGAAGGAGAATCTACGTCTTTGTGTACATTACATATATATATATATATATACATATATAGATAGATAGATAGATAGATAGATAGATAGATAGATATATCTTTCATATATATATATAGATAGATAGATAAATAGATAGATATATCTTTTTTTTTTTGGCTAAAAGGGTCTCTTCTGTTGTTGATTTATTGTTAGATTCTGTTCCTTATGTCGTTGAAGCCTTGTTATTCTGTTGCACGATTGCGAGTTTTCGTCGCTCGAATCTGACACGAGATCAGCTGCATTTCCTTTTCTTTTTTTTATTGTTATTATTATTATTATTATTATTAAACGATCGAATGTTACCCCGGCGCGCCTCCTTGTTGCTGAATAGCCAGTGCACCGGGGACGCGGCTCCTCCTAACCCGGGCGTCTCCAAGGGGGCAGGAGGTCGGGGGGTCGGGGGGTCGGGGGGTCGGGGGTATCGTGCGATGGGATGTCCCTTCGCGGCCATCGAGAAGGTGGGAGTGGGGGTGGGGAGTAGGGGACTTGAGGGGTAGGGGGCTAAGAAGCGTCTTATCCCCATGGACCGTCGCTCCTTCTCACCTCACCTCATCTCATCTCATCTCATCCCCCTCCCACCCCTCCGCCTCCTTTACTTCCTTTCCACCCCTCCTCCCCCGCCAGTGGTCCTCTTCTCCCCTTTCCCTTCCTTATGCCCCTTTGGCCCATTGCTTCGTCTCTCTCTCTGTATATATATATATCTATCTATCTATTTAGCTCTTTTTCTTGGTCTTTCCATCCTCCTCCTTCCCTCCTTCCCCTCCCCCCCCCGCCCTCTTGGACTTTCCCTCCTTTTCCCCCTTCTCCCCCTCCTCTCCCTCCCCTCCCTCCCTCCCTCCACTCCCCCCCTATATCCACTCCCCCTATTTCCCCTCCCTCCCCCCCTCTCCCTCCCTCCCTCCCTCCCTCCTTCCTTCCCTCCTTCCCTCCTTCCCTCCTTCCCTCCTTCCCTCCTTCCCTCCCTCCACTCCCCGTCAGACCACCGGAAGCCAGTGCCTAGCTGCTGAAGTTCCAGTGCGGTTCCTGTTGTCAGCGCTTTCTCGTCAGCGCCGCCGGTGTCAGCGTCAGGAGCGTTTCTGTCAGCGCGGTACATTCTTATCTCTTTTCTTTGCCTTATTTTTATTTGAGTATTTATCGACGTCTAGAAAGGGAGAGGGAGGGAGGGAGGGAGGGAGGGAGAGAGAGAAAGAGAAAGAGAAAGATGGAGCCGGACAGAGAAAGGGAGAGAGAGAGAGAGAGAGAGAGAGAGAGAGAGAGAGAGAGAGAGAGAGAGAGAGAGAGAGAGAGAGAGAGAGAGAGGGGGGGGGGGAAGACCTTCCGTGTCCTTTTATTATGTGCTCCTGTCTTGTCTTGATCCGCTTCTTACCCCTTTCCCCTCCCCCTCCCCCATCCCTTTCCTCTTTCCTTTCGCCCCTCCCCCCCCTTTTCAGATTCCATACCCTACCTCACTCTCCTTTGTCTCGCGGGCCCTGCTGTCTCGCCCAGACCTGTCTAGACAGCACTCGCCACTTCCTGTCTGTGTGGGAGTAGGTGTTTGTGTGTTCGTGCGTGCGTGTGTGCGTGTTTTCGTGCCCAGATGGGTTGCGGGGTCCCTCCTGTGGAGCGGTTGTGCATGTTTTTTTCCCCTCTACTTTGTGAGCCATCGATATATAACCCTTCTCTTTCTCTCTCTTTCTCTCTCTCTCTCTCTCTCTCTCTCTCTCTCTCTCTCTCTCTCTCTCTCTCTCTCTCTCTCTCTCTCTCTCTCTCTCTCTCTCTCTCTCGCTCTCGCTCTCGCTCTCGCTCTCTCTCTCTCTTTTTCTTTCTCTCTTTCTCTCTCTTTTCTCTCTTTCTCTCTTTCTCTCTCATTCCCTCTTTCTCTCTCTCTTTCTTTCTCTCTTTCTCTCTCACTCCCTATCCCTCTCTCTCTCCTCCCTTCTCTTCCCTATCTCCCCTCCAGCCCTCCCTCCCCCCTCTTTACCTTCCCTTTCCCCCCTTCCTTTCCTACCTCTCACCATCCCCCTCCTCCCCTTCCCCCTTTCTTTCCTACCTCTCACTATCCCCCTCCTCCCCTCCCTCCCTCCCCCCCCCTCCTGCCCCTCGTATGTAAGTAGATAATGCGATTCCCTGCGAGGAGGTGCGACCGGCCCGGCCCGTTAGTCCCCTTGACGAGGGATCGTTAGACGCCTTTGCCACCGGGGGGGAGGGGTGGAGGGGGCTGGGGGTACCCTCTGGACTGCAGACGTGATGGGCAGTTGGGCATTGGTGTGTCTATGTCATCGTCATCTTCATCGTCATCGTCATCGTCTTTATCGTCGTCACTCGATCTGGCTTGTAGGCGTCTTGGATTTTTTTTCCTTTTTTTCTATGAAGGGAGAGGGTCGTATATATATTTTTTTTGAGTGGAGGGTAGCCTTGAATTGCCAAAGTTTTTATTTTTTTTTTATTTCGACTTTGATGAGGCGGAAAGATGTGGAGTTACCTTGGTGATAAATGTGAAACCCATTTCCTTTTTTTTTTACTTCTTTTTTTATAGAGGCAGATCCTATCACTTTTCGTTTGGTTAACTTTTTTATTTATGTTTTATTCTTTTTTTTTCTTTTCCTTTTTTTTTTTACAG
>NW_028234411.1:1795504-1801395 GCF_977035675.1 Penaeus japonicus
TGCCTTCGCGTCGCTGGCTTGGCTGGCTTTGGCACTCGGGGAGGGGGGGAGGAGGGTGTGTGTTTGTTCGGACAGAGGTAGATTAGATTGGTTGATTGATTGGTTGAGTGGTTGGTTGATTGGTCTGTAGGTCTTGATAGATAGGTCTTGATCGATTTGTGAGCTCGGTAGGTAGGTAGTTAGTTTTGGTGCGTAGGCCTATCTATCTATCGATCTGTGTGCGTGTCTTTGTTCTTGTGGACGGACGTGTGTGTGTGTGTGTGTGTGTGTGTGTGTGTGTGTTTCTTTGTGTATAGGTCTGTGCTGGTGTGTTTTTTTTGTGTCTCGTTTCTCGGTCTGTGTGTTATCGAATGGGTCTCTGGCCTTATCTCGCTTTGTCTCTTTTGTCTTGTCTGACTTTGTTTTTTGTCTTTGTCTTTCATGTTTGTCTTTGTCTTGGTTGTTTGTTTGTGTCTTTGTTATCTTGTCTTTGTTTGTTAATCTGTGTCTTTATTTGTGAATCTGACTTTGTTAATCTGTGTCTTTGTTGTTTGTCTGTATCTTTGTCTTGTATCTTGTCTTTGTTTGTTTGTGTCTTGGTTGTTTGTCTGTGTCTTTGTCTTTTACCTATGTCTTTCTTGTTTGTCTGTGACTTTGTTGTTTGTCGTTGTCTTTGTTATTTGTCTTGGTTGTTTGTTTGTTTCTTTTTTGTTTGTATGTCTGTGTCTTTGTAGTTTGCTTGTGTCTTGGTTGTTTGTCTCTGTCTTCGTTGCCTCTGTTTCTTTGTCGCCTATGTCTCTTTTGTCTGTGTCTATCTTAGTCGCGGCCAAAGACACAGACAGACACAGACAGTCAGTGACGCAGGCAGATACAAAGCGGATAAGTGGGACGAGGGAAGGATTAAGATAAGGCCACTCGACGCCTTTTATCGGTGGCAGTTATGGAGTGCCACCTCGGAAGGGTAAGGGTAAGGGTAAGGGAGGGGTGGGTGGGTGGGTAGGGATAGGGCAGAGGGGGATGGTTGCGCCCCCAACCCCTCCTCCCCCCCACCTCCCTTCCCCCCTAATCCATAGGAATGAGGGCAATATTTTAATAAGTGTTTATGGGTCGCGAGCTGTGTATGCTATGGCGGACTTGCTTGCCCGGCTTGTGTTCAGTGCGATTTCTTTTCTTTTTTTTTTCCTTGATTGCTGTGTGAGTGTTTTTGTTGGTTTGTTTTTGTTGTTGTTGTTGTTGTTGTGGTTATCATTATTGTTATTTATTATTTATGATTCTTTGTTTATCATCATCATAAATCATCATCCATCCATTACCTTTAGCTTTACCTCTACGGACTCTTCTCGACACCGCGGACTCTAAGAGAGCGAACGATACGCGAAAAAAAAGGAATAATAGATGATAGAGCAGTGATAACCAAGAAGAAGAGAATAAGCTTAGATAAAGATAACGTGGCGACAATAATAAATAAACAAAAAGAAATAAGAGATAAGAGGAGAAAGGAGAGAGGGAGATTGGTCCTTCGTCCCTATTTCATGGTCTGTGTGGTAGACTTAGGTGTTTTGATTGCACTTTCGCTTCGTATGTCTTCAAGGGGATGAGTTTTCGTGAGGGAAAAGTAGGAGGGAAAATGTCTACATTTCTACGTCTTCTACGTGAGGTGGAAAGAAAGAAATGACGTTTACATTTCTATTTTTTTTTTTTTACAAAAGGGGAAAGAATGACGTCTATATTTTTACGTTTTCTAGACGAGGGGATAGGAGAATGACGTCATCATTTTTCTACGTTTTCTGACGTCATCACTTGTACGTTTTCTGACGTCATCACTTGTACGTTTTCTGACGTCATCACTTGTGCGTTTTCTGACGTCATCACTTGTACGTTTTCTGACGTCATCACTTGTACGTTTTCAAGACAAGGGAAAAGGAGAATGACGTCCATGTTGTGTTGCATTTGTGGCGATAACGACTCGAGGGTGAAGTGACTCACCTTGACTCACGTCCGCTGGGAAGGAGGAGGAGGAGAATTCGTTGTTGGAAATGTTTTTGTTGTTGCTTGTTGCTCCTTTTGTTGTTGTTGATTTTGTTGTTGCTTGTTGCTCCTGGTGGTGTTGTTGATTTTGTTGTTGCTTGTTGCTCCTTTTGTTGTTGCTCCTGTTGTTGTTGATTTTGTTGTTGCTTGTTGCTCCTAATGTTGATTTTGTTGTTATTGGCTCCTGTTGTTGTAGATTTTGTTGTTGCTTGTTGCTCCTTTTGTTGTTGTTGATTTTGTTGTTGCTTGTTGCTCCTTTTGTTGTTGCTCCTGTTGTTGTTGATTTTGTTGTTGCTTGTTGCTCCTGGTGGTGTTGTTGATTTTGTTGTTGCTTGTTGCTCCTTTTGTTGTTGTTGATTTTGTTGTTGCTTGTTGCTCCTTTTGTTGTTGCTCCTGTTGTTGTTGATTTTGTTGTTGCTTGTTGCTCCTTTTGTTGTTGTTGATTTTGTTGTTGCTTGTTGCTCCTTTTGTTGTTGCTCCTTTTGTTGTTGCTTGTTGCTCCTTTTGTTGTTGTTGATTTTGTTGTTGCTTGTTGCTACTGTTGTTGTTGTTGATTTTGTTGTTGCTTGTTGCTCCTTTTGTTGTTGTTGATTTTGTTGTTGCTTGTTGCTCCTGGTGGTGTTGTTGATTTTGTTGTTGCTTGTTGCTCCTTTTGTTGTTGCTCCTGTTGTTGTTGATTTTGTTGTTGCTTGTTGCTCCTAATGTTGATTTTGTTGTTATTGGCTCCTGTTGTTGTAGATTTTGTTGTTGCTTGTTGCTCCTAATGTTGATTTTGTTGTTATTGGCTCCTGTTGTTGTAGATTTTGTTGTTGCTTGTTGCTCCTTTTGTTGTTGTTGATTTTGTTGTTGCTTGTTGCTCCTTTTGTTGTTGCTCCTGTTGTTGTTGATTTTGTTGTTGCTTGTTGCTCCTGGTGGTGTTGTTGATTTTGTTGTTGCTTGTTGCTCCTGGTGGTGTTGTTGATTTTGTTGTTGCTTGTTGCTCCTTTTGTTGTTGCTCCTGTTGTTGTTGATTTTGTTGTTGCTTGTTGCTCCTTTTGTTGTTGTTGATTTTGTTGTTGCTTGTTGCTACTGTTGTTGTTGTTGATTTTGTTGTTGCTTGTTGCTCCTTTTGTTGTTGTTGATTTTGTTGTTGCTTGTTGCTCCTAATGTTGATTTTGTTGTTATTGGCTCCTGTTGTTGTAGATTTTGTTGTTGCTTGTTGCTCCTTTTGTTGTTGTTGATTTTGTTGTTGCTTGTTGCTACTGTTGTTGTTGTTGATTTTGTTGTTGCTTGTTGCTCCTGTTGTTGTTGTTGATTTTGTTGTTGCTTGTTGCACCTTTTGTTGCTTTTGATTTTGTTGTTGCTTGTTGCTCCTGTTGTTGTTGTTGATTTTGTTGTTGCTTGTTGCTCCTTTTGTTGTTGTTGATTTTGTTGTTGCTTGTTGCTCCTGTTGTTGTTGTTGATTTTGTTGTTGCTTGTTGCTCCTTTTGTTGTTGTTGATTTTGTTGTTGCTTGTTGCACCTTTTGTTGCTTTTGATTTTGTTGTTGCTTGTTGCTCCTGTTGTTGTTGTTGATTTTGTTGTTGCTTGTTGCTCCTTTTGTTGTTGTTGATTTTGTTGTTGCTTGTTGCTCCTGTTGTTGTTGTTGATTTTGTTGTTGCTCCTTTTGTTGTTGATTTTGTTGTTGCTTGTTGCTCCTGTTGTTGTTGTTGATTTTGTTGTTGCTTGTTGCTCCTGTTGTTGTTGTTGATTTTGTTGTTGCTTGTTGCTCCTGTTGTTGTTGTTGATTTTGTTGTTGCTTGTTGCTCCTTTTGTTGTTGATTTTGTTGTTGCTTGTTGATCCTGTTGTTGTTGTTGATTTTGTTGTTGCTCCTTTTGTTGTTGATTTTGTTGTTGCTTGTTGATCCTGTTGTTGTTGTTGATTTTGTTGTTGCTTGTTGCTCCTGTTGTTGTTGTTGATTTTGTTGTTGCTTGTTGCTCCTGTTGTTGTTGATTTTGTTGTTGCTTGTTGCTCCTGTTGTTGTTGTTGATTTTGTTGTTGCTTGTTGCTCCTGTTGTTGTTGTTGATTTTGTTGTTGCTTGTTGCTCCTGTTGTTGGTGATTTTGTTGTTGCTTGTTGCACCTTTTGTTGCTTTTGATTTTGTTGTTGCTTGTTGCTCCTTTTGTTGTTATTGTTATTGGGAATTTTTTTATGCTTCTGTTTTTAGTTTGGTATTTAGATTTTCCGATAGTTTAGCTGTGCTGTGTGGAGCGTTCGATGTCGGTTCGGAAATATGGATTTTTTCTTTTTTTAAATTTGTATGGTTGATTTTATTGCTTTCTTTTGTTAATTTAAAGTTGTTGTGATTTTACTGATGTGTTTTTTTTTCTCTCTCTTTTGCAGGTACGGATGCTCATGCTGTGGTTTATGAAGTGAAGCAGTTTACTGGTTGGGTAAAGTACAGGGGAAATAGTGTTAGAGGCACACGCTCTCTCCTTCCATCCCTCCCTCCCTCCTCTCTTCCTCATTCCCTCTCTCCTATCTCTCTGTCTATCTCTCCCTCTCCCTCCCTCCCTCTCTCTCTCTCTTTCTCTCTCTCCCTCCCTCCCTCTCCCTCTCCCCCTCTCTCCCTCCCTCCCGCTCCTCCACCTCCATCCCTCCACCTCCATCCCTCCTCTCTCTCTCTCTCTCCCCTCCCTCCCCTCCCTCTCTCTCTCCCCCCTCCCTCCCCTCCCTCCCTCCCTCCCTCCCCCTCCCTCCCCCTCCCTCGATAGGAATAACGTAGAAGTGTGCAGCTAAAGCACTACCGAGGAAGCCTGCGAGGGATGAGCGCTTTCTTACTTAAAGCAGCGTGATGTGCTTGCGTCTGGGGTTTATGAGGGCTGGGGGGGTGGGAGGGCGGGAGTGCAGCACGGGCGGAACGGGCGGCGCGGCGCTGTTACGTCGGTTTGGGGTCTTTGGGCTTTTGTTTTGGGTCTGTTTTTTCTTGTTTTGTTTTTGTTTAGGGTGTTTTGTCTTTGTTTTTCTGGTTTATTATTTGTTTTGGTCTCTATTGTCTTTGTTTTGGGTCTTTTATTTCTTGTTTAGTCTTTGTATTGGAGTCTTTTGTGTTTGTTTTGGGGCTTGTTTTTCTTGTTTGGTATTTATTTTGGTCTCTTTTGTCTTTGCTGCAATTTCCATAGTTTAGTGTCATGTCTTATTTGCTTAGTCTTTGTTTGGTCGTTGTTCGGCCTTTAAACTTTGATTTTTTTTTTTTTGTCTTCGTTGTCTTAGAGTATTTATCTGGGCTTTCGTCTCTTTTTATTGAGTCTTTGTGTAGTCTCATTTGTTTGAGTTTTTATCAAGTCTTGGTCTTGGGGGGGGGGGTGAGGGAGGATAGGGGATAGGGGGAGGGGAGATGCTTTCATTAGCGGTAATTATTGTCGGCGCTTTTTTTTTTGTTTATCTGGCGTGTTTTTGTTTGGGTTTTGTTTGTTTGTTTGGGTGGTTGGCTGGGAATATATATATATTTTTTCGTCTTTGTTTTTCGGTTTCTTTACATGATGGAAGGAGGCGCACACGCACAAATAGAGACCGAGAGAGAAAGGGAAAGGGAAAGAGAGAGAGAGAGGGAAAGAGAGAGAGAGAGAGAGGGAAAGAAAGAAAGAGAGAAAGAAAGAAAAAGAGAGAGAGAGAGCGCGATCAATTCTCTTGATCAGAGAGTGAGAAAGAGAGAGACAAAAAAACGAGAAAGAGAGAGAGAGAGAGAGAGAGAGAGAGAGAGAGAGAGAGAGAGAGAGAGAGAGAGAGAGAGAGAGAGAGAGAGAGAGAGAGAGCAACTCTCCTGATCAGAGAGAGAGAAATAGAAAGAGAGAGAGAGAGAGAGAGAGAGCGAGCGAGCAATTCTCCTGATCAGCTGATTCAAGCGCTGACATTTCGCTAATCAG
>NW_028234411.1:1801495-1811495 GCF_977035675.1 Penaeus japonicus
GGTTGGTTAATCCGTTGACGGTGGGAACAACCACCTTCCACTATGGTTTAGTTTTATGATTTTTCTTTTTTTTTTACGCGAGGATGGTTCCACCGAAGAGTCAATTAGTAGGCCTACCTGACCGTACCTGTACTCATTTCCTGGAATTTTCAGGGAAAAGAACATTTTATTTCTGTTACTATTACTGTTGTTACTGTTGTTATCATTACATTATTATAGTAACATTGTTTTGATAGCCATGATAACAGTAATAGGAATTTAGAAAAAAAAGTGCTTTTTTTTTAGAGACATTTTTATTCTGTGATGTGCATTTATGTATAGATTAATTTTTATGGCAGAATAGAAAAGAAAAGTGGCTTGTTATTTGGTGTTTTTAGATGTCATAGAATGTTAATTAAATGCTAGATCCATCCATGTATTGAACTAATCGAAGCATAGATATGAGCATGAATATCCGACGTCTGTAATTTTGCCCAGATAGATTTACCAAAACTTATTGATATTCATGTCTTCCTTTGCTTTCCAGGATAAACGATTGACCGTGACTGAAGCGCTTGCACACCCCTACCTAGATGAAGGCCGACTACGGTATCACTCTTGTATGTGTACTTGCTGTGCTTCCACAAACTGCGGAGGGCGACAGTACACACACGACTTTGAACCGACGGCCCCTCATGCATTTGACGATACTTGGGAAAACGAGGTTGGTGTCATGCGAGGATTTCTCGTCTGTGATCTCTTGGAGAGTCATGTCTTTATAAGCTTCTTTTTTTTCATGGCCTAATTAATTGACTTGTGAATTCATTAGTAATATTTAACTGGCTCGTATCAAGAACTGAAACCTGATTATTGCAAGAGTCAATACTTGATGAAAACCTGCTGTTAGATAATAATAAGGACTCCTGTGAGATCTCCGTTGCTAATCTTCTCCCACCATTGCAGCTCCACTCCATGTCACAAGTGAAGGATCGGTTGCACAAGTTCATCCTGAGCCACCTGGCGCGTGATCGTGTACCTCTATGTATCAACCCCATGTCTGCTGCTTACAAGAGCTTTGCCAGGTTAGCTTGAGCTTCTCTCTCATTACGAGATATATATATGTAGGACACTTCCCTCTGAGTAGATTTTCTCTTAGGCATGAGCTCTATGAAACAAACAAACCAACAAACAAACAAAAAAAAAGAAAGTAGTAGTTTTTTTGAGACTTTCATTACATTTATTCTTTCCTGTAGTAGAGATGCCTGTCTCGGCTAGTAGCTGTGTATCTATCAAGTTTTGTATGTGTAAAGTCTTCAGGTATAGGGTTAACTCTTGGCAGTGGTTTAGTCTTGTAGAAGTTTGTAAAGGTTGCATGTGGAGTTGATAATAGAGACAAAAATAAGAAAAAAAAAAGAGAGAGAAGAGAAATTGATATGGTGACCACTAGTAGAGCAGAAAGTTGTTCATGATGTATGGATGATGTTTTTGTTCTTTTATTGTTAAGATAACTGATATTATTTGAACAGTTGACATTTGTAAGGAGGGAATTATAGGTAGTAGTTGCAAAGAAGAAAGAAATGTTAAAAGCAAAGTAGCATAACCTAAGGATGATATTGAAGGTGGTTTCTCTGTTATACTTACTGTGGTAAACGTAAAATTTCTTGTAATACCACAGTAAATATCCTGTGAAAAAAAAAGCTGTATCATTCTTGTTAATTACTCACATAAATGTATGTGTGCGCACACCTGCTTTATTATATATCTAGTTTCGAGTCACAAGCGCCCATGCAAATACTAACATTACGCACACACATAACAATGCACCTCCCCACACAGGCGCACATGCACATCCCCCTCACAGGCGCACATGCACTCACCTACAGTATACAGTATTGACGCACATGCACTCACGTATTCGCGCACATCCTCTGGCCTATTTGTGTTTCCACTTTTGAGTAATATTGAATAGGAACTGAGAATCACACATTTACTCACATTCACACACCCGTAGAGACACGTTTGCGTGGGATTGCGACAACTGCACTAGCTCTGAGCAAGAGATGGATTGGATGAACGGTTGCTCAGCCAACCGATGGATTGCGTGGGTGGTTGACTGACAAATTGCTCGACTGGTTGAATGTTTGATCGATTGGTTGGTTGGTTGATCATCTCTTTGATTGTTTCTTTGAATGATTGATAGCGTGATTAATCAACGGATTGAGTTATTGAGTGATTGGTATGTTGGTTGAGTGATTGATTGACTGACTGACCAGCTGACTGATGGATTTCACAAGAGCAAACACAAAGAAACTTAGAAATTAAGATTGTTAGACATCACATGCGTCTAAAGAATTCCAAATTGAATGCTTTTTACTGTAATTACAAAAAAAAAGAAAAAAAAAAAAAAAAAAAGGAAGAATGTTTGAAGGAAGAATTATAAATGTTACTTATTTTAAGATTTCTGTAATAGTATTTTGAATTTCTGAACTGCCAGTGCCGGGGAAGTTGTGCGAACTTGTCCCTATTGCATGGGCTTATTATGCCCGGCCGAGTCTTAACGTCCTACAAAGGAAAGATAAGAAAAGATAAGAAAAAGGAAAGAATAGTGCAAGATGAAAATTGGATCAACATCCTTAACTTTGTGTAACTTTGATTTTCGTTTAATTTTTTAAAGTTAGTTTGCATGGCTTTTGTTTTCACGAATGATTTTCTGGGTAGAGTTTACACGAGGGAAACAAGCCGGGCGGGTTTAGAGTATGTGAAGGGTGATCTCGAGAAGGCTTTGTTTCGTCTCTTGACTTTGAGTGTGAATTTTTTTTTTTAGTTTGGCATTTGGATATTGTCCTTTTAAAAGCTCCTATATTAGCGAGTCGAAAAAGGAAAATGGGGGTAGATTTGTGTGATTAATTTTTGCATCGAGTATATTATCGTTTTTTTTTTTCCCTTTGTTTTTTTGTCAGGGCTGTTTATCTTTTTAGTTTATTTATTTATTTATTTTTTTGTCAGGGGTTGACTACAGGTTATTTGTTTTATATATTTATTTTTTTGAAGCAGTGTTTGGCTGTGATAAGTTGCATCCTTCAGTTTGAGATACATTTTCCTTGCATTATTTCAAGATTTAAAAGATTCCTTATTTGACGAAGTTGTAGATCTCCCTGGCATATGAAGAGGAAATTCAATATATTGCGGCAAAAACCTGAATCAGAGCATTTCAGATGTATGTAGTGTTTCCCCGTATTATTTCGAGAGGAATGACAAACTCTAATCTAGAATAAGGTTTTATATATATATATATATAGCATTACCTCTTGTTCACAATTCCCTTAACTCCCATTGGAATGAGACACAGATCAGTAGACTAACTCATTTCGTGGTGGTGACTGTATGGTTGCTCTGCTCACCAGTTGACTATCTGGCATTGTGATTGATGAGTCTGTTGTATATAGCATGGTCATTAACTCAGCCCATTTATAAAGTTGAATATTATGACTTTCTCATGATATTTGATGTCCTGAATCGTCATAGAAGTCTTCTTATTCCTTGTGATATATGGACTAACATTCTGTACGGAAATTATTCCTCTTTTTTTTAATCATTTTCCCCGAATTTGAGAATGCTGAAATAACCCGAAATTTATAACTTTACCAGTTACATTTGACATAATGTTAATTCAAAGGATAACAGTTGAACAGCGATTGCTTGCATTGCTGCCAGTAGAAGTTCTGGTTCCCCAGTGTCTCTACCCTCTAGTCATGATTCATGTTTTGTAAAGGAAATCTGTTTTTACCGAGTAGCAAACTCTTCTCTGGAAACCTAGTGCTTTTCACGTCATCATTGAATGATGGGTATTTTTTATATGTAACATCTTGTCATCTGTAAATAAAAGTATTGCAAATGATTGCGTGTTTGATTACATCACTAGGACAAGCTTCAGCCTCTTGTAAATACACTGTTTTAGGTTTCAAGTAAATGCATTTACAGGCTGGTTGGTCGGGCCTTTTGGAAATAGTTGATTTGAAATTGTTTAATTGATAAGGAGCCAATCTTTTTCCCCTTTGTAATTTGCTCATTTGCAGTCTATTGTAGTGAAACTTTTGAAATGATTCTACTTTACACCCTGTCTACTCCTTCTGTATATACTTAATTTTTTGTTAATAAAGTGCATGCAGGAAAAAAAGAATAGAAGTAACAGATGAAATTGGTTTTACTTAAGGAATGCTCGTTGATATTCAGTAATGATTTTAGAAAAAGAAAGAAAAAAAAAAATGACTGTAGTGAATATATAATTTGTCTGTTATCTTCTAGATTTTGCAAAAAGAAAATTGCTGAAGATAGTGTCTTGAAGAGAAAAGTAACAGATACTTATTAAACATAATATCCAATAATGTTATAGGAAAGTTTTCAGATTATTGAAATGCTTTTGTTTTGTCTTTCAGCTCGACAGTTGCTCATCCTTCGGAGCTCCCGCCTTCCCCACACCAGTGGGATTGACAGGACGCCAAACACTAGCGTCAAAGAACTTAGTGCCCCTTAAACATGCCTGTGAAAGAGCATACGGAGAAGCAGGTCGTGTGAATCGAAATACACTTGTATGAAAGTGAGAGAGAGAGCTCAAGGTTCTTAAGCAGTTGAGACTGGTCCATAGCAAGATGGTAAAGTCCGTTTCCTTGCATTTGGCATAAGATTGTTATAAGTACGCAGACAATCGTATATCAGAGTATAAGCATTTACCATTGCTATTGGATGTCTGCACACGGTCCAGTCCTTTGTGGATTATAGGGTGGGATCATTATTATTATTTTTTTTTTTTATCATTGATTTATTACTTTCATATCATGTATTCACCATTTTCCATAGAATCTGATTTCATGGAAGGGCTCACTAGTAAAAAATTAAAAAAATAAAAAATAAAAAAGAGGGAAGGACTGGAGAAATGACAAGGTCAGTGAATTGACTGTTCAGAGGCGAGTGTAGATTTAGAGTTTTGACTGATTCTGTGAAGACGTACCCAGGATCACAAGAGTATTTTGTGGGAGCAGTGAAATATTGATAAGAAAAAGTCTCATTGAGTTGATACGCGACTGTGAACAGAAAGAGAGACGGAAAAAGGCTCACATGAGAAAGTGTGTTAGAGGCTTCATGTGCCAGTTCCTTAGTCAGACAAATCACTGCCATGTACACTAAGGGTAATGTGTGTGTGTGTGTGATACGGCCTCGTCCCCCTACCATATACATGTATTGACTGCTGGGTACTAGAGTGAATGCATCATCCCCTTGGGCTGTGGATAACAAGCAAGCGACAAGGACGAAGATTTTCCCAAAGGTCTCACGGACGGAGAAGTGACCCAGCGTAACTTCGGACACCCTCAAAGCTCAACGCACCATGATCTCTTTTTTCGCCTGGGCTCCTTGCCCCGAGCCCGCTGCTGACATTTGAAAGGTAGCCGAAGCCTTCAAGGTTGACGATCATATGTGAAGATTCTGCCTAATGTGATCAGTAAGGAAGAACCCTTACTTGAAGAAATGAAAACCGGAAAAGAAGAAAGAGACAACGGTATTAATTGGCTTGGAATGACATCAATCCGGATGTCTGCCTGCGGATACCTTAATAATTAGGCCGACTTCAAAGAACTGGAATTTATGAAACGCTTTCCAGTTTACAGGAAGAAAGAATTAACAATGCTATGTAAGAAGGGTTGAATATTGTGATAACATTAGTGCAGATTTTTTGTATATTCAGATAATGTTTCGTCAGATGGTCTCTTGTAGTACCAGGGTTTAATTTCTGCGCATCAGTTATCAGCCAGAGGAAATCTGCATCTAAGGAGTGTCTTTATATCGTAGGGGAAAAGATACCATTCTTTTCTGAAAAAAGAAAGAAAGAAAAAAAAATTGTAATGAGGAGCATTCCTTTGCCTCTCTCTTCTGGTTCCTAATTGATGCACGGGAATTTTGCTCGGGACTCTCAACCCTTGCTCTCAGGAATTACAGTGTACACAAGTGCTTTTAGTTTTCCCTTGGTTTATGATCATCAGCCAATGCATTTTTTTTTTTTTTCTTCTTTTATCTTTTTTTTTTTTTACCAAATGTAGCTGATGATTTTAACTGTTAACTGTGTTAGAAGTGAATGAAAAGTATTCCTTTCTGTTCTCAGTGTTTTAACATTTTTTTAAAGATATAACCCTTTAGTTGAAGGTTTTTTGAAGTTTCACCATTCAAACAATGGTGTCAGTAAAGACTTCAAGTGAATTTTTATGTGCAATGTAATTTAAATTTGATATTAAGATATTTAGGAAAAAAAGAAAAGAAAAGAGAATGCTATTATTCTTAATTTTTAATTTGAATTTCTTGCTGTGAATCAGGAAGATCACTGTAACACCACCAGACCAGGATTCAGAAAGACTGTGATGTTTCTGGAAGTGATGCCAGACGAGACGCCGCAGCGAGGTGGTTCTTCAAGCTGCCTGCTCGGCGACGCGTGCACTTCGATTCGAGGCTGCGTGAGGGTAATCACTTTCAAAGGTGCTCACACTTTTGTAGAAATGCAGCTCTGCGTCGGTCTCTCTCTTGCCTATACTACATACGTCGAAGGTCGGAACAAGATGACGAGACTGTGTATGGGCCGTCGAAGAAACTAATTCCTAAAGTGCTGTGGGAAGCGCAGGTTTCCCCCTTTTTTTTTATATTGTGTGTGTGTGATCATGATGTTCTTCTCTATAGTCCAGCTTGATTATACCATTATGAGGGATGTATTTAGACTTACATGGTAATGTGTATACCTATTACATTACGGGGAAAGAAAAAGAGAGAGGAAAAAACAGCAGAAAAGTATCCTCAATGTCGTATGGTATTCTTGTAGTCACAGTTCATTCAGCTAAGAAGAAATTACGAGAGAGAGATAATGAACGTGCAAAAGAGAGAAAAAGAAAGAAATAGGAGATAACAAGATTTCTTTTTCTTAATACGAATAGGGAAAAGAAGAGGAAACAGAAATGAACTGATTTGCAACTCCCTCTTTTAAAGATAAACAGAAAATACAAGAAAGAAAAGAGAAGAAAAGAAAGGAGAGGAGACGAGAGGGAAAATGAAAATGAAAATTAACAGATGCAAGGATGTTGAGTTTAGCCATGATATACACCGACTACCTCACATGATTTTCATTGTCGCAGCTGGTTCAATCACGCTGCTTCTCGTATTTTTGTTTGTTGACATTTGTAGTGTGTACATCTTACACCTATAAGCTCAAGCAAGGTATATGATCAGTCCAGAAGTTTTTTAATATGATCTATTACCCTGATGGTGTCTTACTATTGTTTTGTAATATATACTTTTTTTTTTTTTTTTTTTTTTTCCACTTGAAACTGAGTTGAGTGAAAATTATTCAATATTGTTAACATGATTTAACAGTTATGATTTTCTTGGTTTAGAAGTTTGATCTCTCTATTTATTTATGTGCATTAGCTTTTCTTTTTTCCATCGCTTTCATTTGACTCGAGGATCATTTCTTGCGAGTAAGGACGCTCCAAGGAACCTCCTTTCACACTAAGGAATATTAGGGTAATAATGCTCAAAAAGAAATAATGTTTATATTCACCCATTTTTATATGAGTATTATCTGTATCATGAGTAATTTTTTTTTTTAATGAAACAAGAGTGAGGTTTGTCTTTATAAAAAAAAAAGTATTATGTTACTCATGGAAATGGAATGGCGCTTTCCAGTTGCCATTTATAATCTACTTTCTGTTGGCTGCCACATACTGTTATATTTGTTTACTATAACAAAAGCTTCTGTTGATGTGTTATGTGGTAAAGTGCTCTTTTTTTTTTTTAACTTCACTTGATTTCCTTTTTTTACACACTTTTCATTTACCGTTTACCAAATGAAAAGGTCATGATAACAGTATTCCATCAGTATGGATTAGCAAAGCGTGACATAGAAGAGTGGAAACATGTCAATCAAGCCACGTCGATTGTGGATGCGGTGCCATCACTACTCAGACGGCGGAAGGGAAATGGCGGACAGGGGCTTCAGTCTGTGTGATCCCATTAGTTTTATTTACGAGTATGTGTTATATACCCTGTGAGATGCTATTTCTTTAACTATTTTGTATGTTATTATTATTTATATATCTACTTTTTTTTTTTTTTGGTATCATTCAAGAGGAAATTATTCTAATCACAGGAAAACCGCTGAAATTATTCCTCTGATTAATTATGATTATCGTTGTCATCCATCATTGTCTCCCCTCCTCCTCCTCCTCCTCCTCCTCCTCCTCCTCCTCCTCCTCCTCCTCCTCCTCCTCCTCCTCCTCCTCCTCCTCCTCCTCCCCCTCCCCCCCCTCCCCCCCCCCCCCCCCCCCCTCCCCCCCCCCCTCCCCCCCCCCCCCCCCCCCCCCCCTCCCCCCCCCCCTCCCCCTCCCCCTCCTGCCTCAATGGAAGACTCTGTATCCCTTGGTTGATGGGTTTCACATTTTTCAAGCGACGTGTCCGAAAGATCTCCCAGCCGTGGCCCATCCTTTGCGTGGCTTCGTGCGTGCGTGCGTGCGTGCGTGTTGCTCCCTAAGGATGGGGACTCAACAAATACGTGTAGATATTACTTGTACAGCATTGTAGTATGGGAGTGAGTGCGGTGTGAGGATTGTTGCATAGATCAACTTGTAATAAAAGACCTTGAATGGCGAGGTGCAGCTTGAATTTTGGTCGATTGAATTCCTTTTTTTTTCTTTGTGTAGTGGGTTGTGAATGTAACAGTTATTTGTGCCTGCCATTCATCTTCCTGATTATGTATATTAAATTATGATTTACTAGGATAAGTTTTTTTTTTTTAATTATCATTATTATTTTCCTCAAATCTGTAATTGTAGTGAAATTTTGTAAAGTGCAGTTACAGACTAAGTTCAAGAATCGGTTTAAGGAAAACATATTTTTAAAACATCCATTTTTATGCCTGTTTGATTTTAAAAGAATTGAAAATGCATGATTATTCATAGAAGTCCTCATGGATGATTCAAAAGGTTGCAGCATCTTTAGCGACGAAACCTTGGCAACTGAAATGTGTATAAGAGTATGAGCAATTTTTGTACGTTTTTACCAAGATGTTGAGGTCAGAGGTTTTCTTGTGGGTCAGGTGTGATCCATCTCTTATTAATGTTTTTTACCCGACTGTGCGGGTATTTATTTGTGTGTTTTGCATGAAGGCTGTTCCACTGTTTTCTCATAACTGTGGCAAGATCAGATTTGGACGGTGTAGATGGTAGTAGAAATGGTATTGTTACTGTGTATCACAGTGCCTACCATGGAGACGAGCGGTAGGGACAGGAGGATCTGGTTCAGTGCGAGCTGATCCTTGCCAAGTATTACGGTAGAAAGAAGGAAGGAAGGTCTGTCTTGCCACATTATAACTGTATTACTAGTAACAGTCTCCCATCTTAGAGCTCCTCCTACTAATAAGGCACAGAACAGTGTGATGACTTTAGGCCGAGTTCCTAGAAGACACCTCGTTGTTGGTAGCAAGGCAAGGAAGTGCTGCTACCTCTCACTCCACTAGCCGACGACACTTTGAAACTGTCATGAATTCAACAGCCACGAACAAACCTGCTTTATTACTTAGCTCGAAGTGGCGTTTCAGAAATTACTTCCTACGATTTAGCTGCTATACGGGACCGACACTCACTGTTAATAAGTTGCAATATTTACTGAAAGGCAAGAATGTTCATTGCCTTAAACATGTCTCGCCGAGCATTTGTCAACGGAACATTGTCATAACTGCCCACATTTTGGTGTATTCTTTTAAGCATTATGCCCTACATGGTCATACGTGATAATAAAATAATTTTTGTACTTGCATTGTCTTTTGCTAAACACAAAAACTCCTTTATTAAACACTAGCTTGCCAGTTTAAAGCTGTGTTTTAGATTTACGTTCCATCCAGAAGTAGTGGATGGAAAGAACGAGAGATAACAATGATGAAAGATCATCACTACCAAGATAGTTTTGGTTTTGCCTTTAATGAAGGAAAGAA
>NW_028234411.1:1816495-1821495 GCF_977035675.1 Penaeus japonicus
CAACAAGGAATTGATTCGCCTAATTACATATCATTAATATTTCCGTGATCAACAATTTAGACGCAATTTTCTACCTTTTTCTTCGTTTCCATGAATACTGTTACGAAATATCATATATAGACAAAATATAAAGTGTATATGTATAAGGTGTATATGTATTTTTGTTTCATGAGTACTTTCTACTAAATTAGGTAACTTCAGGAAGTTTATTTTCCTATAAAAGTGGTTGTCCTTGTAATTTTCCAAACTTCATTGGATCACAATGGCACGATTCTTTCAAAACAGCTAAATAACAATAAATAACTCACATAGACCCAGGTAATGCTCGTTTTTACGAATTGCCAAGAGAGAAACGAGCGATCCCCATGTCTGTTGCGGCAAATTAATCTAATGAGAATGTTTAATGCATAAGGTGAGTTAGCAGTACTTGCCTTAAGCCCCATTGGACAAATTGATCTTAATTGGTCCCCGCGCCAAAGGGGGTCCACGCTAAAGTGTAATCTTTCATCTCGCATGAATTTTGAAGCATTTAGAAGTCTTTATTGATTTCTTTTCTTTTTTTAATTCAGGCTATACTTGGGTTCTTTCAGTGACACGCGAGTTACACGTGACCAGGGCGGCCATTTTGAAACACAAACAAGGAGACCACGTGCGCGCCATCTATGAACGGTGAGTGTAATCAAAAGGACAGGCTTTCCTTTCTCTCTTTCTATGATTAAAAGGACAGGCCTTCTCTCTTATTTCTCTCTTTCTATAATCTTTTACTCCCAAGTCGCAAGGGCAACCGGCACATAAGGTACCATATTTGAATAAAAGTAAAGATAAACGTACAGTATTTTAGTCATTATAGTCAATGACCTTCCGTGAATACCAGCCAAGTTTACTCCATTCTTGCATGAATAACGGAAGTTCGATGTATATAATTTATTACTGTTTGTTTATGATTTTATTAGAATGTATATCGATAGATAAAAGTTGCAAGCAGAGTGCATAGTTGCATAACAAAGGAATGATAACAGCTACATACGTGAGTAAACAATACTATATTTCCCTGACCCTGAGGTATATAGTTACTTATATTAGTCCAATAATGTCAAAGTTACGGAATCCGCCAGAACAGATGTAGTATATATAAAGAGTATATTCATAAAATGACACAAAAAAGCAAACTAAACAACGAACCGATATGAATCAGAAAATTCGCCCGCCAAAATGTGTTCTCTTCGGCCACTCTAACAAAAATGTCCTCAAGCTATGATTAGGCTGTGATTTAGTTCGGTTGAAGCACAAGTGTTAAATATATGTTGAGGTTCGTGTGTTTATTACTAATAGTGGGGTCATTATGGCAAAGAAATCGGACACGATAATTATAGGTAACATTATATTTTACGCACACACACACACACACACACACACACACACACACACATATATATATATATATATATATATATATATATATATATATATATATATATATATATATATATATATATTTATATATATATATATATATTTATTTATTTATTTTTATATTTTTTTTTTTTTTTTTTTTTTTTTTTTCTCTTTTTTTTTTCTTTTCCTGGCTTATCACAGGAAAATATGTAGCTACTACATATGGGTTTAACCTACTATGTAGGCAAAGAAGCTAGTTACTGAAAACTAAAAAGTACCTTGCAAGTTCCTTTTCTCATTACTTATTTTTGAAGAAGACAACATCAATGCTAGAAAGAAGGTTAGGTACCACATTTTGGTACAAACTATATACTCTTTGTTCTACCTTAGGAATACCTTCACATTTCTATTTGATATAATTTTTTCCTCTTTGCTGTTGCAACAAAAACACATCACAACTTATCATTCTTGCAAATATGTCAGCAGGATAAAGGACATAAGGCTCTCAAACACATTCTAAAGGATATTATTATTCATTCAAATACTAGTTAAGAAGAAAAAAAAAGGCTTTGAAGAAAATCGTTTAATTCAGAAAAAAATGATTATCCATCAATAATTTTTAACAATAATAATTAACATCAATAATAATTAACAATGATTTTCATTAGACCACTTTTTCATAACATTTATTTTGATTGATACTGACAACGCTAAAACTTCCATTAAACATATTATTCAATGCTAACATCTAACTATCTTTTAACATATATATCGTTTTTAAATACTAGGTAAATATACATCAAACACAACTTATGTCGTTGTTAATTAGTTATTTCACTACAATAGGTTAACTTTTGCCGTTGCTAATAAGTTATTTCAATACAATAGGCTTTGGCCTTATGAAATTTTGGATAATTTTCGATTGGCAATCTTACTTCAATTGAAGATTTCGAAATAGTTCCAGTAGTTCCAGTATTACATTTTTTTTTCAATGCAAAGGAAATACCGTTATATTAGGTGCAATATTTTGTTTGAAGGATCATTTGTTAAATTTTCCTTTATTTGCAAGTAAGAATGAACTGTCGTGTGAATACAGAGTGGATAAGTAACTTTAAGAAAAACCGTTTACCCTTATATATATTTGTGCATCTATCTATCTCTCTCTCTATATATATGTGTCTGTGTGTATGTGTGCGTGTGTGTGTGTGTATGTTTTCCTTTATCAGAGGAAAAACAATCCACTGATGTTACACAAACAAGCCAGTGCGCTTTTAGTGCCGGTATCAAACCCGCAAAAATGGGGAGGGTCGTGACAAGAATGGCCTCCGGCGTCCTTTGCCAAATCAAATAAATGTGCAGATCGTAAATCAAATTTCCATAACGCACCAATCGAGGCTTGGATTACCGGCGACTGTAACTGGTACTTTTGAAAAGCAAGATACCGGTGGAGAAGAAGGAGAGATGAAAGCCATGTCTAGAGACAGCAAGAGAAGAAGAGTGGAAGTGTAAGTAAGTAAGTGTAAGTGTAAGAAGAGTAAGAATAGAAGTGTGGAGGATAATCACTTTAGATGTTCGGCGGCATTGAGCGTGATAGGTGTAAGTTCTTTCTCATTCCTCTGGTTAAGCAACAATGGTGATACAGGAACCTTCATTTCCCTAAAGTTAAATTTCCAGAATAGGTCCACGTCATAACACCCATCGAAATTGGTATCGATGGAATCCTAATGATGTCTACTAACTAATTATAGTATTGTCACTTAATGCAACTAATAGATAAGTACGATATGAGCGATATGAGCGGGCGAATATAGTAATATAATATGCGCACATAAATGTTTACTTGGTGAGACTTTTTTTTCTTTGTGGACCCACCATCTGGACTGCGCAAACACGCGTGTGTTTAATCCAATGAATAGGCCTCAATCTTGCTCTAATAATTTCAAAATTATCAAGAAAACAGGATATCAAGGTAGTTAGCACAAACAATACCTGACTCGGTACAGATCCACTGCTGTTCATTACCGGTTTTTCGTCAAAGGCAAAGCTATAGGCCTATACTCCTCTCTCAGAGAAGGAATGGCGGAAAGCGGATCCAATTCCCCAAACCACTGTATATATATATATATATATATATATATATATATATATATATATATATATATATATATATGTGTGTGTGTCTGTGTGTGTGTGTGTGTGTGTGTACATGTATGTGTGTCTACATGTTTGAGCGTGTTTAATGCGCATTTATATGATTATGACACACACACGCGCACACACAGTATATATATATATATATATATATATATATATATATATATATATATATATATATATATATAAATACCTGTAAGTTTGTATGTGCAGCATCATTTAAACTACAGACGTTTCATGTTTACAATATTGTGTAACTTCTTTTTTTCCCTTTTTTCCATCCTCTTAGAAGGGAATAGCACACAGTGACTTAAAGGCATTTGTGTCTGAATTGTCATCCAAAAACCCTTGATAGATACGAGCTATATACTGAGCCCCACCATAGTTGTTTGGCTGACCTGTTCCCCACCTACTAAACTTCGTAATGACGTTCCCATCTATGTCATACCACGTGTTGACATCCATACTGCCCACCGGCCTCCAAATGCCAAGGTAGACTATGTCATGCAGATGGTGAATGACAACCCCGAAACTTGTACCTGGTGTCACTGCCATCTTGCCCCCGAGGTTCTCACAGGCCACCTTTCCGTCGTTCCAAGTCCCAGCGGTTTGAGTCACCTTGTAAATGTAGCCATCGATGACCCAGGCGAAGTAGGTAATGCGGCTTGCGGGAGCTGGGATAAGGGTGATGATCTCGGTTAGCTCTGGAATGACGTGGCACTCTTTGGCTGCGTCATCGTAGGTGAAGAGGCTACAGTCTGGCAGACTGTGGCACATAGCAGCGCACCTGTGAGCGGAGACTAGTGGGTTTATATATGTAGGCTTTTCTAGTTCACGATATGTCGGCCATGATTTTTCAAAAGTGTCTCACGAAGGTGGGAGTACATGCCTCCATTTCCAAACGGACCTTCTACATTGAACTATTAATTAGTCTACTCACCTGGTAATTGAGTAGGACGGATAAGAGACGTAGGCTGTATCAATGATGTTGTTCCCCAAGGGGAGTATCGAGAACCTCATGAGACCTCCAGAAGCCGGGGTGAGGAGGAGAACCATCGGCAGCAAGACGGTAATCATCCGCCATCTCCTCTTGGATTTTGGAATCCTTTGATGCATCTGACACGTGAATTCTGCAATCAGTTTTATCACTTCGTTATGTAAATACACAAACACACGCACGCACACACAAGCACGCACATTACAGTATTGTAGCAAGAAAGCGAAGAAGATCAGCATTGTAAGAAAATAAATGTATTTACACATAAATATCCAATGATTATAGTAATAATACCATAATAACGGGAGAGAGAGTTCAAATTCAAATTCAAAAACTTTATTCCATAAATTACAGAGAGAGAGAGAGAGAGAGAGAGAGAGAGAGAGAGAGAGAGAGAGAGAGAGAGAGAGAGAGAGAGAGAGAGAGAGAGAGAGAGAGGGAGGGGGGGGGAGGG
>NW_028234411.1:1841495-1848995 GCF_977035675.1 Penaeus japonicus
TTAGAGCATAGGCGTCTGTTAACTCCTTATGTCGTTCCAGTGAAAGGTACAAAAACAAAAGAAACAAAAATTTGTTATTAAGATCCTTCTTAGCAATAAAAGTAGATCATTGGGATTGATTGTAAGATTTATTTGGCAGTAAAAAGTAAACAAAGTAAAAAGAATAGTTAAACCTACAAAGGTAGAATTAAAAAAATAAAATTCCTTTCTAAGGAGCCCACAAAAACATCCAATTCGAAAGAAGTATTAATGAAATGCCGCCATTTCTTTCTCGATCACTGGTCGAAAGAAAGCACGCACGCATAACTAAAGCTTCCGTTTCACACTCGAAGCTTCGCGTACCAGAACCCGACGGCGAAGGTCTGGTACCTGATCACCGCCCCGCAGGTCGACGACTCGGACGCCCTCGTCACGGCCCTCAGGAGGCGCTACGGAAACCTCAAGGTCGTGGGCGCCGACCTCGACAGGATGTTCGCTGGAACCCCCGTCGAGGAGATATTCCGGTCGGGGAGGTGGGCGCACAACACGCGTGAGTCTTCAGTTCCGGAGATGTGCTTTGGACCTTGAGAGGAAAGGGATGAAAGGGAATTGGGATACAAAAGAGACAAAGATACAGAAATACAAAATACAGAATACAAAAAATACAGAAGATACAAAAAAAATACAGAAGATACAAAAAAAATACAGAAGATACAAAAAAATACAGAATACAAAAAATACAGAAGATACAAAAAATACAGAAGATACAAAAAATACAGAATACAAAAAATACAGAATACAAAAAATACAGAATACAAAAAATACAGAAGATACAATACAAATAGAAAAAAATACAGAAGATACATAAAATGTTGAGTCCACAGATAATCAACTGATAGTAATACATAAAAGTAAGGTTAAAAATAACAAAATACAAAAACCTCTACACACCAAGAAAAAAAAAAAAAAGATCTGCAAAAGATCACTAATGCTGTTCACTCACCCCATATTGCTGTCTTTACAGAGGGTAATATTTTTCGACAACGGAACACCTCTATTACTACTTATCAACATTCCCCAGCCCCTTCTTAATCAACATTTACAACATTCTCCAGCCCCTTCTTAATAAACATTTACAACATTCTCCAGCCCCTTCTTAATCAACATTTACAACATTCCCTAGCCGCTTCTTAATCAACATTTACAACATTCTCCAGCCTCTTCTTAATCAACATTTACAACATTCCCCAGCCCCTTCTTAATCAACATTTACAACATTCCCCAGCCCCTTCTTAATCAACATTTACAACATTCTCCAGCCGCTTCTTAATCAACATTTACAACATTCCCCAGCCCCTTCTTAATCAACATTTACAACATTCCCCAGCCCCTTCTTAATCAACATTTACAACATTCTCCAGCCGCTTCTTAATCAACATTTACAACATTCTCCAGCCTCTTCTTAATCAACATTTACAACATTCCCCAGCCCCTTCTTAATCAACATTTACAACATTCCCCAGCCCCTTCTTAATCAACATTTACAACATTCTCCAGCCGCTTCTTAATCAACATTTACAACATTCTCCAGCCGCTTCTTAATCAACATTTACGTCTCACACAAAGCTTGGCCAGCAAACAACCTTTCCAACCTGCTGAGGAACGTGGTACTCTGGCTGTGGGGAGGAATCAACGCCGATACCGACTGCATGTGCGTCTCGAACGTCACACACTTACGCAACGTGGTCGCTTACGACGAGGTGGAAAAGGTGGCCAACAACGCCATCATGCATTTCGACTCTCGGCACCCCTTCGTTTACGAATCCATGTCGTATCTGAAGAAGAATTTCAAGGTTAGGTCGTGGGATTTTATGCTCTTTAGGGAGGTTTTCGCAGGTTTTGAAATCTAGTCGTTTTGATGCATATTGTCAATGATAGATAATAATAATGATGATAAGTAAGCACGTACCTTGGAGACCACCTCAAGTGACGCATCCTTTTCCCGGACCCTCTTAGGTGGCCACTTGGCACGTCAACGGGCCAGGGGTGGCCACTAACATCGCCAAGAAGCTTTGCAAAACCCAAAACTTGAATCATATTCTCCATCAGCAATGCAGCAGCGTTAAGCTCATGCCCCTAAAAAATATGCAGATATTTCGATGGCCAGACTGGAAAAAAATCTTCGAGATCGAAAAAGGAAAGCAGTTTTTACAGGTAATTTAATCCAACATCCATACACAATCACACATATTTATGTACGTGCGTGTATGTATCCATAAGCAAATGAACAATAATCCTTTTGTTTATATCAGTAACATAATCTACAGTAATTTTAGTGTCACTCAACACTGTTCTTTCGTTACAGGAACACAAAGAAGCTTACATCATGCACATGTACAACAAACTCAGCAAGAAGAATCCAGTAGAAATAGGTTCTAGAAGCATCTACGACAGAGTTGCCGAGGTCTCCTGTCCCGTCACGTACGACGCTGCCAAACGTAGATCATATTTTTTCTAATTCCTTCTCGCCACCGAAATTGAAATTGAATCTGAAATGATTTATTTTGTCCATGGAATGAGTGATTAGACAGATACAATAATGATATTAGAGTGAATGATGTAGCTGATAGGGCTTTTTGATAAACTAAATCGTCTTTTCTGAGCTCAGAGGAAGAGACCGAAAGGTAAATGTGGAAACTATGAAACATACACAGTAAAAAAAAGAAAAGAAATTACATCAAAATGGAAACTTTAGAGACAAAAAAAAAGGAAGTTTCACAATTAAGTGAGTTACTGAAATAAGGATGTGAAGTACAGAATTTACTGTTTGAACATGGTTGATAAGAATAATGGTGTTTTAGGAGGAAATAACAGAAACTGACTTGGTGAATACATGTGTAAAAGTAGAATTATCAAAAGAACGAAAGGATAAAGGAAAAATAATCGAACTAAAGATTTTTATTTATTTATTTATTTATTTTTTACTAGAATGAATTAGGTTAATGAGAACAATATCTAAAGTCCAGTCTTTGCATTTTATTCACAAGTTAAACCAATATTATTTGTTTGTAAGTAAACTAATAGCTATAGAAAATATCGCTATGCATCTATATAAAGTGTATTTTTTATATATTAGAATTAAATCTAACTACAGTAAAATGGTTTTAAATTTTAACACCATATCTGATATAAGATTGAGACTGGTACCATGCAGGAGATTTGGGCATTGTATACATTCCTAATAGGATATCTTCCCTTCACAGTAGCATTTCAATAGTCCTAATGACTGGGTTATACATTAAAGTATTAGAAAAAAAATGCACATTGCAGGATATCAGTATATGGTAACTTTAAAAACCGTAAATTACAACCCTTTTTTGGATGACACTTAGTGACTGTATCTCATTGGCTGTGATAATGTATCTAAATGAAGTATACGAAAACGTAATATTTAAGTATCAATGGTGTTTCGTCTACACAAACATGAGTTCGATGAAAAATCCAACAGGTTAGCACTTTTATCTTAGATAACCTGAATCTGTATTTTATTTATTTATTTTTCTTTTGCCGTCTCTCCACAATTATTGCTAAATCTTTGTATCCGATACCTCCTCTATTGTTCTATGGCTAATGAATATTACCAGTATATTCAAGGGAATGATTTGGTAATGGTGTAAAATAATTTAATGAGTCTCGCAAATTCAGTGACAGTAGGTTAGCTCTCCAGCAACATCTTTCATGTATGTTATTTTCTGTCTGGATAATACTAATATTATTACTATGAGTTTATTATACCGTTGTTACAAAAGAGAAACAATGGTCGACCCAAAATGTAGCCTTGGGGAACACCGCATTTTGCCTTCAGTGAGATCTAAAGTTTTATTTGTGCTTTGGACACGTAGGTATAGGTTTGTTATGTAAATGGAGAATAATTTATGAGAATTTTCTTTTATATCGGAGTAGATTATCTTCTCATATATAAGATACATTTAAAACATATAAGTGAGACAGAATATATTCACAATACGAAACATTCTATTACATCGCTTGCTTTGGTAAACTGGTTCTTATATATATATATATATATATATATATATATATATATATATATATATATATATATATATATATATATATTCACTGCAAATATCCACTTGCAGCAATGACGAAATACATGCTTTCCCACAGGGGTTCACCCCAGTGTTTCCTGTGCAGTGACTCCCGTAACCCAGTAATATACATAGTTCATTTTGTCGGATGATGCATAATACGCCTCCATTATGAAATAAAATAATAAATACAAGTCATAAGAAAAGGGCACGAAACAAAACAAACTACACAAAAACATAGAACGAAACGGAACAAAACACTACGTTATAAATAGAACACAGAAAACACACCGCTATGCCCTGAACACGGGACACCATACAATGCAGGCACAGGGCATCCAGATTGGGGCGTATGCCGATGGCTATCAACCCAACGATCACGGCATCCCCAAGCACAGGCAATCACCGCTGTTTGCCGTGTTGTCTGCCATGCTGTGGCTACCCAGAGAGAGGGCACGTGGTCAGCCTTCTGTATACCTCAGGTACAGGTGGTGACGATCGTTGAGGTTGTCAGGAAGGTTGGAGGATAACTGCTGCCCAGTGCCTCGTTATGTCAGGCATAACGAGGCATAAAGTGGTAAAGAGGCAATCTACTATTTCAAACTGGTGTGAATTGAAGACTGTGGGTAACACCAGGTGTGAGATATGATTGATAAGTAGTCATTACCACTGCCTAGATTTCCTGATTTCGGTAAAATTTCTGCACTGTGATGGACTTTTATTTATTTATTTTTTTGTGTGAATACCCTAATGATTCGACTATTTTATTTATAGAGTATGAAGCTCTGGCTGCTCTTATAGGTCTAGAAACCCGGTTTCTGATTTTTTTTTGCTACGTGACACGTGGCGTTATAGTCCGCTTAGCAAATTCACGTGGAAGTGATATGTTCTTTCATCAAACAAACAAATTAGGGAGAAGTTCTTGTTATAGTGTTTCATAGTTGCATCATAAGGTTGGGTATAGCAGAGACTAGAATCATTCGACTCATAAAATCCACACCTGTCTTGAATTAACATATTGTTTCTTGAATTTGAAAATAATAAAGGACAGTCATCGGATACATTGCATTGAACAATTCAATTAAGTGCATTACAAGGTAAATCGTTCGTTCATAAGCAAGGCCAGCCTAAGGTAGCCCACGTTATTGCAGAGCTTGTTGCAAGTGGGCTGGGTACCTGGGCCAACCAAAATTGTTCCCAATTGGGTCTCTCAGGTGCGGGAACCTGTCTATGAGAGTAATCAATGGATGTTACTCTTGTCAGGTTTTGTAACCGTGTTGTAGTAAAAGCTGTGGTTAAAAATGAATGATTCCAGATGCCCGTTTCATGTTATATTTTTGAATAAATCAATATAACTAATTTTGTTTTCCTGGTTCTTGACCTTTCTTCTAAAGGGTTTACTTCTTTGAAAGTCTTAGTGGGTGCTATGAGGATTTTATTTATATATTATACTATTGTTCATATATATATATATACATAATATATATATATATATATATAATATATATTATATATATATAATATATATATATATATATACATATACACACACATATACATATATTTCTGTTCTAATTCATTACTATTACTAATTATCATTACTATTACTATCCTTGGCGAGTGAAAGGAAACTGTGAGGGAGAGATGACGAGGTCAGAATTTTTTTTGGTTAATAACATATATCAATGTTACAGTTTGTTTTTTTGCTCATAAATCGGATTAAATGCATATATATTTATACGTAATAAGCTCCAGAATTATTTTTTTTCATATTCATGTGAATTTCGGTTGGTTGCCATATTCTGTTAAAGTTATTCCAAAGTTGTACTAGACATATTTCCAACAAGATGAATAAATATGAAAAAAAAAAAAAAAGATTGCATGATTTTCCTCCAAAGAATATCCAAATAACATACTCGTACATTCTATAAATCTGAAATTACAATGAGTAAGAATCACATCTGCGTCATAAAATATCTTATTTCCAAGGAACAAGTTTGAGGGATTTAAAAGCAATAGGAAAATAAAAAGAATACATATTATCTCTTCAAACATTTGAGTTCACTTAAATATAAACAAGATACCAAACACACTGTTCATACAAACACATTAGTATATAAAAAAAATCATAGAGATTAAAAATACTGTTTTCTATTTCAAATCTAAGGCTCATTACAGAAACGGCACCTCTTCTCCTCCAGTTTAGAGCCAAAGGGCGGCATCTTGGGCGTGATAAGGACCGTGAATGGGGGTCCTTCAAGACTTCCTTCGCTTGTTCTAAGAGAGTGGTATTTTGGGTGAATGTTACGGTAATTATAGTCATTTTAATAATAATTTTGGTCATCAGTCACAGGATATAACTATTACTTTCAATGAGATCGTGAAAGACAATAGTAGAAAAGCACTATGATAAGTAAAAATAAGAAAGTTGTGACAGTTATATTAAGGTGAAAGTAGGAATGATTATCATGTTTTTTTTCTTCGAGATTTGAAAACCTCGCACATTTCCAACGAGTATTTTAATGTTATTGGTAAAAAAACAAAACAAAACAAAAACATTTAGGTAAATACAAAACACTTGTAAAGTGAACTCTGCTTGGTCTGTTCAAGAACAACTCACAAAAGACCGGATGGAGCTTGGAAACTAGCGATCAGTTTGTGTATTTCCTTTTTGAAGGCAATTAAACATCTCACCAGGTTTCAGGATAATGGCGGAGGTCTCGCTGGGAAACAGTACTGCCCTATCCTAGCAGGGGTCAATCCGAGAGTCCTGCGAAGGTCACGGGGCACGAGGACTTCCCCGAAGGCCAAGCTGGAGAGCCAATGTTTTACTCCGCGAAGCCAAGTAGTTCCGAAAGTGTTCGCATGAAGGTAGATTTCTGGTTTACTTCTACTATAACACTTGATTTATTATTCTTTTCTTAATACTAAGAGGAAAACGGTGATCCATTTTATCTTTTTCTTCGTAATACTAAGAGGAAAAAGGTGATCTATTACTAACTGTAGAGGATTTATTGTCCGTCATTTCTTCTTCTATTCTTCTCTTTCGTCTTTCTTCTCGGTAATAATACTACTGTATAGGAGACTGTATTGTTTCCTTGTTTTCTTAAGAAATATGAAAAGAAACAAGATAAACAAATAATATAATAAAAAAACAAAACAGGAATTCCATATCTGGAAACATATCCACACAAAGACGCCAAAACACGATGCAGAAAATGCGTTTTTTTTTGTTTTTTTTTTCTAAGAACAAACTAGAAGAAAAGCGACCTACGTCCGGCAGCAGCGTAAGTGACAGGACAGAAAGTTCTGGCAATATGATCATAAATGCTTTTGGAACCGATCTTAATAGGTGTTGTCTTGCTAACTTTGTTGTACATATGCATGACATAACCGTCTTTGTGTGTCTGGA
>NW_028234411.1:1856495-1858995 GCF_977035675.1 Penaeus japonicus
TATATATATATATATATATATATATATATACATATATATACATATATATATGTGTGTGTGTGTATGTGCACACACACAAACACAAACACGCATCCACACACACATCCACACATACATCCACATCCACACATCCACACACACAGTTACATATACATACACATATATATATATATAATATATATATATATATATATATATATATATATATATATATATATATATATATATATACATACAGTACATACATACATACATATACAACACACACACATATACACATATATACATATACACACATACATATATATGCATATATATATATATATATATATAATAGATATATATATATATATATATATATATATATATATATATATATATATTATATAGATATATATATATAATATATATATATATATATATATATATTTATATAAATATATATATATATATATATATATATATAAATTCATATATATATATATATATAATATTTATATATATAAATATATATATATATAATTATATATATATATATATATTTATATATATATATATATATATATATTTATATATATATAGATTTATATATATATATATATATATATATGAATATATATATATATATATATATATATATATATATATATATATATATATATAGAGAGAGAGAGAGAGAGAGAGAGAGAGAGAGAGAGAGAGAGAGATAGATAGACAGATATAGATAGTTAGATAATTATATAAATAGATAAAGGAAGTTGTTCCCATAAGGAGTGAACAAAGTCCATAGAGTAGTGTTATGAACTATTCTTTTTCAAGAGAGCCCAGGACATATTCTTTCTTTCTTTCTCTCTCTCTCCCTCTCTCTCTCTCTCTCTCTCTCTCTCTCCCACCCCTCTCTCCCTTCCCACCCTTCTCACTACCCTCTCCCCCCCTCTCACTACCCCCACCCACCCCTCTCTCCCTTTCCCCCCTCCCTCTTCCTCCCTTCCTCCCCTCCCTTCCCCCTCTCCCTCTCTCTCTCCCTCTTTCTCTCCCTCCTCCCCGCCCCCCTCTCTCTCTAAATATACTCTAATTACTCACAAGTGAAAGAGTTCTTCCACTGAACCACGGTTGAGTCGAAGATCCAAAAAGATCCACCGAAGAGAACGAGGCAAAGAAACAACTTCACGTACAGCCGATTCCGCAAGTGACAGTAACATCTGTTTGGGGAAATAACAGGATGGAATACTTATTAGAATGTACACTCGCTTTGTATTCTCGCTATGTATACTCACTTTGTACACTCACTTTGTATACTCACTTTGTATACTCACTTTGTACACTCACTTTGTATACTCGCGATGTACACTCACTTTGTATACTCACTATGTATACTCATTCTGTATACTCACTATGTATACTCACTTTGTACACTCACTTTGTACACTCACTCTGTACACCCACTATGTACACACACTATGTACACCCACTTTGTACACTCACTAATTCCAGATATGGATGTTTTTTTTTCTTTGCCAGTACTTCTAGTGTTTTTATTCATCTATTTTTTTTCCTCTCTCTCTCTCTCTCTCTCTCTCCCTCTCCCTCCCTCCCTCCCTCCCTCCCTCCCTTCTTCCCTCCCTCCCTCCCTCCCTCCCTCCCTCCCTCCCTCCCTCCTCCCTCCCTCCCTCCCCTCTCCTCCCTCTCCCTCCCCCTCCCCTCCTCTCCCTCTCTCTCTCTCTCTTCCTCTCTCTCTTCTCTCTCTCTCTCCCTCTCTCTCTCTCTCTCTCTCTCTCTCTCTCTCTCTCTCTCCCTCTCTCTCCCCCCCTCCCTCCCTCCCTCCCTCCCTCCCTCCCTCCCTCCCTCCCTCCCTCCCTCCCTCCCTCCCCCCCCTCTCCCTCTCTCTCTCTGCTTGTTGACTTAGATCTCTGAGTGTAGTTAAGTGTTTCTAGCAATGAATTATACGTTTCTCGTGACATGGGGAGGTACGTAAATGTAAGTACTTAAGTACCTGGAGGTGGGTTTGGCAGAGCGGGTCATGCAACAGGTGTTGAGTTTGGTAGTAGAGGTCATGCAAAAAAAAAAAAAAAAAGGGTTGACTAATAGGTGCTGAATCGGGGTTAAGTGGCGGCGGTTTTCTTATGCTTATTTCCGGGTGTTGTAGTGTAGGCATGTCGAGCATTATTATTATCATTATCAACACGATTATCATTATTCTTGTTATCGTTATTGTTATTATTTTTTAGTATTATTATCGTTATTATTATTATTATTATTATTATTATTATTATTATTATTATTATTTTGTTGATACAATCATTATCGTTATTATTGGTGTTCTCATCAAGATCATAATCATCATCATAACACATCATCACCACTATCATCATCATAACACATCATCATCATCATCATAACACATCATCACCACTATCATCATCATAACACATCATCATCATAACCATAACCATCATAACACATCATCATAACACATCATCATCATCATAACCATAACCAT
>NW_028234411.1:1876495-1881495 GCF_977035675.1 Penaeus japonicus
CCCATACACCGAAACACACACCCATGCACACACACACATACACACTCAGACTCAGACTCACACACACGCCCACGCACATCCACATCCACACACACACACACACACACACCTATCCGCTCGTGTAGGGAGGGCTTAGTATGCTTGAACTCATCCAAGCATTAGGCCACCCATTTTTCTCGTTTGTTTGGCATACAGATGTGTCATATCGGGGGGATATAATGCAGCCTCTATCTCCTTTATTTCAAATCGCACAATAACATGAGCTACATTTTAGGGGTCTACTGATTAAAAAAATAAAAAAGATACAGCTCAAGAAATATTGGAAATAAAAACTTATATTTTTCGGGTTAATTATAGCAATAATAATACCATCTCTGTACCTGTACAATAACTGGGGTTGTGTGTTTGTCGACTTTTATTTTAAGGGCAAAAAATATACAATGACTTCAACCCTTAAAGGGATTAGGGTTCTTTCTAAAAGTGTCCAAAAAAGGTTTTAACAAAGGTCACATAACAAATATGTAATTGATTAGATCAACTATTATAGCATTACCTTGAACAGTAGGAATTTTATTGGTAATTGCCAGTATAAATACATTAACAAGACATTAAAACATTTCATAAACCAAAACATTTATAACCAAGACGGAAAATAACATAACACCGTGCAGCTTACGATTTAGGTACGATTTCGGTTATAGCTAACAAGCATCTATATTACTTCTCCATTATAAAAGGTCTGAGCGCTAGAATCCATTGATAGCCCATTGAAATTTCTCCCATTAATGATTCTCAACCATTTTTCACCTTTAATAAGGGGCACTGTTAGGTTCATCACTAGTGAAATCTCCGGAATATTCCCACACAGTTTTATCGATGACTCAAAATACCCTATTACAACAATTATCAAATGTCTATTCACAGTTGATATACTATAGAATATGATCATGTTATTACCTTAATTTGTAATACAATGTTAGCAACAATGTCATGACTCTACATCAATGTATCAAAGCTTGCCCATGCCTGTGCAGTTAGCCAGGGTGGTAAATAAAGATCTAATCTAAACTAAACTCAAAATGCTCTTTCAATATCAAAGTGGTTCTCCCTTTCAGATATTCGTAAATGCACTTTTGCACTAGATTCAGTGCTTAAGATTGGTGATATATATACCTGTGCCAAAAGGAAATATTCAGCATCAGGTTCGTTACTGTACTTCATTATGAAATTCAGATCCACTTGAGTGCCCCTTCTCTAGCGTACTAATTGGAAAACTTAATTAAGAATCGTTGATATATCACAAGTGCGTTGTCAGTGGATTTCAGCAGTCAGCCCTTTTGTATTCGCAATATGAAACACATATTTGTTCAGTCCTGCATAAACTATATTCATATGCCATGGTCATGCTATGATATCTAGTTGGTCGCAAAGACCTTAGGGGAAAAAAAAGTTGCAACGAATTAACAAATCTACTAACATGACACAATGAAAAACAGCAAAAGAATTAGAAGAAGTAGGATCTCCTTTTGGCAGCATTGTAGGTAATAGGACAGTGGTCTTTGGCAATCTGGTCGTAGATGCCCTTGAATCCTAACTTAATTGGAGTTCGCTTGCTAAGCTTGTTATACAAGTGTACGATGTATGCATCTTTGTAGTTCTGAAAGAGGAAAAGAACAAGGTCAGCATCTGGGTAAATCAAGCTTTGAATATCACATATACTTTTCATAATCAACCCAAGAAGATTGGAAGATCATCCTAGGAGAGAAATTCACATACTGACCCTTGAGAAGTTTTCTCCTTTGTTGTCCTGGAAGTACTTCTTCCAGAGAGGCCAGCGGAAAAGCTGCATTTCTCTAAGAGGACGCAACGTCACGCTGTCGCAGTGGTTGAGATAAACTTCGTTCAAGTCTTTGGTTTTGCACATTTTCTTCGCAATGGCTGTTGCTGCCCCGGGCCCGTTGACCACCCACGTAGCTACCTGGAAGGTGCAGGCAAGTTGTTGATGTTGTTAGCAAGGTCTTCACCGTATACTAAGTTGTAATTCTTATTTACATTGGAGAAACTAGGCTAGTTTATTTGCTCCACATGCACAAACAAACACAGGTAAGGTTATTAGATATTTATTCGGTGTACCCTATATACCTGTACAGAGGAAAAATAACAGTAATGATGATTAGTATAATAAAAACAATAACAAAGATTATGATGATAATGATGCTAATAAGAATATCAACAATAACGATAATAATGACAATCGGAATCAAATAATAACGAAAATGACTAGAAAAGTAAATGAAAAAAAAAAAAAAACTCGAAAAATCAGGTGTGTCTCATACGAGCGTGTCAAGTAAGACATACTACATGGGGCTATGCCACGTCCTACACCCCATTCTGCCGCCTCTCATGCTAAGATCTTTCCCTGAAAAGAGCGCAACTTCCCTCCACACTGTGACAAGCACTTGGCAGCAGTTACCCCTCCCTTGAACGACCCTAACGATTGCCACCACTTGACGACGAGGGCGCGCGCTGTCTCCCTCTCTGGGTAGCTCTATCTGAGGCAGACGACGACAGCACCCTGAACATGAGGCTGCCGTGATTTATGGAGCTGAATAACGTCGACAAACACACACACACACACACCTGGTCTAATGCCTTGTATCAGTAGTGTTAAGTCTGTTGATGCATGGAACATCAGGTCATGTATCTGACCTCGTATGTGTTTGTTGAAAACCTCTGTTCCCTTGTGATGAATTGCAATGACAGTCTATTGCGCTAAAGTCAGCAGTAAGTCGTGCAAAGCTTCTTATTGTGTCCTGTGTATAGTGACCCCATGTTCAATGGTTATTGAAAACAGGGTAGCTAACAAACATGCAGGTAATGTCTATTTCATATAAATGATAAGAGTTTTATTGTTTTACTGTTTTAGTTTCTGATCCGAAGTCGAGAAATTTGTATTTTGGTGACGTGTTAGTTCAGTCCAGCATATATGCAGATGAAATTGGTCAAATTTGAAAAATCCCAACCCCCCTCTCAGCTATGCCCCCTATGTTCCCCCCTCCCCCCCTGTGATAGTCACCTAGATTCACCACCAATTTGCACCGAAATATTTATAATTACATTAATATAATCATACACAAAACACTTTGCACTTACCTTGAAATTTTCCTTAAGGTATTTCATAAGTTCGTAAGTGAACGGGTGTCCTGCATCAAAGTGCATGATAGCGTTATTGGCCACTTTGCCCTCCTCGTCGTAGGACACCATGTTGTGTATGTGGGTGACGTTCCTGACGCAGATGCAGTCGGTGTCGCTGTTCAAGCCTCCCCAAAGCCAGAGCACCACATTACGTAACAGGTTGGATATGTTGTTCGCAGGCCAAGCTGTGAAGTTTGGAGTAAAGTTTTTTTCTTTATTGTTGTTAGTTTTATTTGGTATTTACTTGTGTATCTGAGGATGTACAAAAAGGTAGTCTGTTTATATGTTTGTATATGTGTATGTTTGCATGTGTACATGTTTGGGAGAGAGAGTTGGGCTCAGGTTGACTCATCTACTATATTTACAATATCATATAACTTCTTGAATTGATGTATGTTTCTGATACATCCACAGTTTTCTGAGAGGTTGTTCCATTGATCAATAGTCCTATTCGGAGCACTATATTTCTTTACCTTCTTGCCATGCTCACTTCCTAGCGATCTGGAAAGACTACAATGGGTCAGCTGGATGCCGTCAGCTTCCCGCTTTCATGGCCTGTATGGAAGCCCTGGCCTCCGCTATCATCCTCAACCACCCACGACCTGGAGCGCGGATCAGCATAGCGGTAGATAGATGCCTGTGACTCTGCCATCAGCGCCGTCCTCTAACAACAGCAGGGTAAGCAATGGCAACGTCTTGCATTCCGAGTTCTCTTCGCGAGGGCCCCTTCCCCGTTATCCGCAGAGGCGATAAGACCATTACAATCCGTAGGTCGAGATAAGAGGTACTTTCTCCATTGATCGCGTTCAGCCCACCTACTTCCAGGAGGCACCGGTGGGCTTCCAGGAGGCACCGGTGGGCTTCCAGGAGGCACCGACGATCAACTAGGTCTGTTTCGGGATCTGAACTGGAGGAGGAGTGTTGTAGCGAACCGGAAATAGCTAATTCCCGCGGCGAGTATCGGCCAATGACCTCACGTCGTATGTATGTGTGTGTGCGTATGTATGTACACATGTGCGTATGCTCAAACATCATACCAATTTTTTTTAAAACTTCACATCTTTTTTACACTCACGCGTATTGTGTGCCCATTTCCCTGCCATGAAGACCTTCTGGCAGGGGGTCCCGTTGAAGATCTTGTTGAGATCAGTGCCCACGATCTTCAGGTTATCATAGGCGGCCTCGAGCTGCGTTATGAGGCCGTCTCCGTTGTCGATCAATGGAGAGGTGGTGTGGAACCAGACCTTCGCCAAGGGGTTCTCGTAGGCATAGCTGAACGAAGAGAAAAGAAAGTTGTTGAAGCATAGAACAGCTATTGTAATTTATGGAAGAATGTATTTTTGAATTTGAATTAGTCAGGAGAACTTGCGAGCAGATTTCGAGATATCATTCCCTTTGTATGATTGCATGTTTCCTGCATTGCAAAGGAAGATTAGTTTATCATGTAGCCCATAGCCAACAAAACTGTTTGTTCTTTTGAAATAACTCGAACATGTTCAACCATAGAATTAAGCCTTCTTTTAATTCTAAACTTCCTTAATGGAAAAAAAAGTTATATGCTAATATACCTTACCTTTCAACAGAACACCACGCCCTATACAGAGGCCGGGGATTGCACGCTGTCTCTCCCAAGAAAACATTATAGTCATTCGAGCTTGGAATGGCGTCTCTAGAAGGACAAAACAAAACAGAATATGAGTAGTCTATCATCATAGTCCATCGTTCATGATTGACAATTAAAAAAAAGGTTACAAATTTGGCATAGTATGTGTAATGAGCCATGTTACCTGCCAAGCATCGGTAGC
>NW_028234411.1:1901495-1936495 GCF_977035675.1 Penaeus japonicus
GCTATTTTTTTCCCCATTGGCGTTGACTCCCTTTTCTTCCTTTTTTTTGGCTTCAAGGTTCTCCTGGTGCTCTGGTTCGTTCCTGTTCGTCGTGGTCAGGGGATATGGAATATGGAATATGGATTCTAATAATATTGCAGGTTAGTTCAAGTTTTGTGCCACTGACTCGGAAATGTTTGGCTTTTTCCCCTCGATACTACAAACTTTTGATAGAATAGGATATATATATGGAATATGTATATATATAGAATAGACTTGTTGATAGAAGCTTCCGTTTTCAAGAAGTGGTCATCGTCACAAGTTGTCGGTAGCTGAAAGGGAGTCAGTGCTAGATTATGAAAAATTGAGAAAGAAAGTATCTTTACATTATTTCAGGTTTGAGAACCAGCGCTATTTTGAGTTGAGTGGACAATTTCAACACATTTAAGCATGACATACATGTCCCCTAGACATAAAAATCAATCAAAATTTTCCCTTACATAAATTCATCATAATTTAGTACAAACACGATAGAATAAATAATTGCATATATATATAGGAAGTTACATTTATATCCTAGGCGATTATATGGCTACCGAAATCATGATACTTACGCGCTGTTTCAAATGAGGTGAACCACTCACGTATGGGCATTATACTCTCAATGTAGTCTTAGTAGCCAGTTCATTGTTCATCTCTTGTGGCATTGGGATGAGGGTTGAAGAAAACTCTTCTTGCATATTTAAATATAGAATATAAATTCTCTGTATGATGAAGAAGGCATCAATTGATTCTTCTCCCGGACTTTCTTGTAGCACTTTAATTTCTTGAATATATCTACGCAATTCTTCATTTCTGGCCTCCAGTTCTTCTAATATGTTTTCCATATCTTCGACGGGGCAAGGGGCTATCTCATTCTCACTTTCCACACGTTGATTTACATTTATAGCAAGCGGCAAAGTTTTATTGGAGAATTCCTCCAATGCCATGGTTAAGTTGACGAGGTTGTCTGTCAGAGATGTTGGCAGGATGGGACTCGCTTCGATGAATGTACCGAGTGATTCCTGCAGGACTTCGCCGCTCGCAATCAGTGACTGGTTGATGGCTAACTGAACTTGCCATAACTCGGTACGACAATCTTGGCCAACCACTGAAACAAGATATATAAAAAAAATTACTACAGATATGACAGTTTTTTTCTAGCCTAAACTATAGTGTTTCCTTATTTTAAGACAAGGTGAGCTTCATCCTAACAGAATTTGTATTGTTTGCTGTGAAAATGGTTGATCGAGTCACCTTTTGTCTGATTCGTAATAGACAAATCTGTTCCTTCAAGCAAACCAAGACGACAGAAATGAAAACAAATTAATTATGTTTCTTTTTGACATTTCTTCCTAAATTGTTGAAAAGTTTGCTTTCCATTACGTTAATATAATCTTCTAATAGTTCACTGTAAATAAAAGCCGAAAAGAACAACAAGAACTATTATCAAGACCTATTTTATCAGAGTACTTTCAAGACACGTTAGAATGAATAAGATTAAGTCTACTTAAGTTCGACATGCAGTGGTAACCCGACAAATGGTTGAACTTTTCCAACAATTACACAAAATACAACAACATATATATACAGTCCATGTTTCCATAATTGAAAATATAAGTGTAATTGATCATTTGATTCCATTCTTTAACACCAGATTATAGACCGTGCTCCATGCTTTAAAATGTATTCTGTTGTAATAATTAAACATCCGAGTTAGGATAGGAATCAATTCTTAAAAATATCTACGGTATATACCCCAATTGCATAACTCTTGTGTTTTACCTCAACTACCCATGGTAATAAACATTTTCTTTTATATGCGACATCTTACAGCATATAAACGAAATATAAACAATTAAAGAGATTACTCTAGAATAAGCACTCGAAAACATAATAATTGTTTTGTTTCTCTGATCACTACAGCACATTTGTATTTCTATATCAAATGCGTTACTGCATTCTACCATCTTTCTCACATAGATATAACCTCGGTAACCTGATTTGGGACTTGAATTTATGATTCCGTTGCTGCCGAGCACCCGCGGGAATTGTCTGTAAAACCTCGCTATCACTGATCTAATAAGAGCAAATAGGTAAAATTCCATGACGTCTCATAAGACATCTGGTTGGACAATTCTTTTAGCAGGTCGTGTAGGGTATCGGATTCAACATCGTGCCTGTCAATCTGATGGCGCGGGTTCGAGTCCCAGTCAGGGAGGTAAAATTTGCATTTCTATATTAAATGCATTACTGCATTCTACCATCTTTCTCATATATATACATATATAGATAGATATATACATATATATGTATACATATATACATACATATATACACAAAAATAAACATATGTTTGTGAGTATCTGTATACAGTATGTATATATATATATGTATATATATATTATATATATATATATATATATATATATATATATATATATGTATAGATATACATATATATGTATATAAATCTATATAAATCTATATATACACAGTGTATATATATATATATACATATATATATATATATATATATATATATATATATATATATATATATATATATATATATATATATATATATATATATATATATATATATATATATATATATATGTATGTATACAGACACATGTATATATACACAAGCACACACACACATATATATTATATATGTATTAATAACTAAAGAGGAACAAATCCAGTCGATGCTAATTCGTGTAATCATGATGCCTGTACTTTATATATGTCAATATATGTATCACAGGAAGTAAATCCTATCATTCATGAAACGTGATTTATGAGCTGTGGGTCTTCACTGACTCCACCTATAAACTTACTGGAATCTTCATTGCTGAATATTTCTGACACTTCATCAAAGATTGTGATGAACTCTTGTTGCACCGATACGCACAACATGTAAGCATTGGTTACGACAGAGACAAGGGAAGCCGATTCATCTGATGAGGCTGCTGGAAGCTGTGATAACTCATTGGAATATCCTGCCAATTCTAAATTTTTGGCCACTAGCTCGGACAGAAGCTCATCCATCTGTTGGACAGGACAAGCTCCTGTGCCACTCTTTACTAACTGTCCCACATTTTTGGCCAAGTCCGAAGTTGCAGTGAAAAGCCGTTCCAAGTCTGCAGCACAGCGGCTGAGATCATCTCTCAGAGAATTTGGTAAATCTGGTCTAGACTCGTTAAGTATGGCAGAAACTCTCAGCAATATGTCACCCCCAATACTTAGTGACTGGTTGAGGGAGGCTTCAAGTCGCAGGACACCAGAACGACACTCTGGATTTTCAACTGAAACAAGAAAATTAAGTAACCATAATATTTTACAGGTCGCACCATACTTTTCATATGAATAGCAAATCAGGCAACCTATTCCAGTAGTTCTTAATACATATAGTCAGATTGTACATGCCAACATATGTATGACATGAGGCAAATTCTATTATTCATAAGTTGTAATTTATGAGTTCTTTAAGATGACATAGAGAAATGCAAGTCATCTATATACTTACTGGTCTCTTCATTGCTGAATATTTCTGACACTTGCTCAAAGATTGTGAAGAACTCTTGTTGCACCGATACGCACAACATGTAAGCATTGGTTATGACAGAGACAAGGGAAGCCGATTCATCTGATGAGGCTGCTGGAAGCTGTGATAACTCATTGGCATATCCTGCCAATTCTACATTTTTGGCCACTAGCTCGGACAGAAGCTCATCCATCTGTTGGACAGGACAAGCTCCTGTGCCACTCTTTACTAACTGTCCCACATTTTTGGCCAAGTCCAAAGTTGCAGTGAAAAGCCGTTCCAAGTCTGCAGCACAGCGGCTGAGATCATCTCTCAGAGAATTTGGTAAATCTGGTCTAGACTCGTTAAGTATGGCAGAAACTCTCAGCAATATGTCACCCCCAATACTTAGCGACAGGTTGAGGGAGGCTTCAAGTCGCAGCACACCAGAGCGACACTCTGGATTTTCAACTGAAAGGAGATTAAACCATAACATTTTACAGGCCACATCATACTTTTCATATGAATAGCAAAACAGGCAACCTATTTGAGCAAATATTAATACATGTAATCAGATATCTAATCTTTATACATGCAAATATATATATCACATGGAGTATATCCTATCATACAAAAGATGTAATTTCTGAGTTGAGGAACATTGCTGACTGAAGAAGGAAATTTATGCCACATATATACTTACTGGTCTCTTCATTGCTGAATATTTCTGACACTTGCTCAAAGATTGTGATGAACTCTTGTTGCACCGATACGCACAACATGTAAGCATTGGTTACGACAGAGACAAGGGAAGCCGATTCATCTGATGAAGCTGCTGGAAGCTGTGATAACTCATTGGCATATCCTGCCAATTCTACATTTTTGGCCACTAGCTCGGACAGAAGCTCTTCCATCAGTTGGACAGGACAAGCTCCTACGTCACTCTCTACTAACAGTCCCACATTTTTGGCCAAGTCCGAAGTTGCAGTGAAAAGCCGTTCCAAGTCTGCAGCACAACGGCTGAGATCATCTCTCAGAGAATTTGGTAAATCTGGTCTAGACTCATTAAGTATGGCAGCAACTCTCAGCAATATGTCACCCCCATCACTTAGTGACTGGTTGAGGGAGGCTTCAAGTCGCAGGACACCAGAACGACACTCTGGGTTTTCAACTGAAACAAGAAAATTAAGCAACCATAATATTTTACAGGTCGCACCATACTTTTCATATGAATAGCAAATCAGGCAACCTATTCCAGTAGTTATTAATACATGTAGTCAGATTGTACATGCCAACATATGTGTGACATGAGGCAAATTCTATTATTCATAAGTTGTAATTTATGAGCTCTTTAAGATGACATAGAGAAATGCAAGTCATCTATATACTTACTGGTCTCTTCATTGCTGAATATTTCTGACACTTGCTCAAAGATTGTGATGAACTCTTGTTGCACCGATACGCACAACATGTAAGCATTGGTTATGACAGAGACAAGGGAAGCCGATTCATCTGATGAGGCTGCTGGAAGCTGTGATAACTCATTGGCATATCCTGCCAATTCTACATTTTTGGCCACTAGCTCGGACAGAAGCTCCTCCATCTGTTGGACAGGACAAGCTCCTGTGCCACTCTCTACTAACTGTCCCACATTTTTGGCCAAGTCCAAAGTTGCAGTGAAAAGCCGTTCCAAGTCTGCAGCACAACGGCTGAGATCATCTCTCAGAGAATTTGGTAAATCTGGTCTAGACTCGTTAAGTATGGCAGAAACTCTCAGCAATATGTCACCCCCAATACTTAGCGACAGGTTGAGGGAGGCTTCAAGTCGCAGCACACCAGAGCGACACTCTGGATTTTCAACTGAAAGGAGATTAAACCATAACATTTTACAGGCCACATCATACTTTTCATATGAATAGCAAAACAGGCAACCTATTTGAGCAAATATTAATACATGTAATCAGATATCTGATCTTTATACATGCAAATATATATATCACATGGAGTATATCCTATCATACAAAAGATGTAATTTCTGAGTTGAGGAACATTGCTGACTGAAGAAGGAAATTTATGCCACATATATACTTACTGGTCTCTTCATTGCTGAATATTTCTGACACTTGCTCAAAGATTGTGATGAACTCTTGTTGCACCGATACGCACAACATGTAAGCATCGGTTACGACAGAGACAAGGGAAGCCGATTCATCTGATGAAGCTGCTGGAAGCTGTGATAACTCATTGGCATATCCTGCCAATTCTACATTTTTGGCCACTAGCTCGGACAGAAGCTCTTCCATCAGTTGGACAGGACAAGCTCCTACGTCACTCTCTACTAACAGTCCCACATTTTTGGCCAAGTCCGAAGTTGCAGTGAAAAGCCGTTCCAAGTCTGCAGCACAACGGCTGAGATCATCTCTCAGAGAATTTGGTAAATCTGGTCTAGACTCATTAAGTATGGCAGCAACTCTCAGCAATATGTCACCCACATCACTTAGCGACTGGTTGAGGGAGGCTTCAAGTCGCAGGACACCAGAACGACACTCTGGGTTTTCAACTGAAACAAGAAAATTAAGCAACCATAATATTTTACAGGTCGCACCATACTTTTCATATGAATAGCAAATCAGGCAACCTATTCCAGTAGTTATTAATACATGTAGTCAGATTGTACATGCCAACATATGTGTGACATGAGGGAAATTCTATTATTCATAAGTTGTAATTTATGAGCTCTTTAAGATGACATAGAGAAATGCAAGTCATCTATATACTTACTGGTCTCTTCATTGCTGAATATTTCTGACACTTGCTCAAAGATTGTGATGAACTCTTGTTGCACCGATACGCACAACATGTAAGCATTGGTTATGACAGAGACAAGGGAAGCCGATTCATCTGATGAGGCAGCTGGAAGCTGTGATAACTCATTGGCATATCCTGCCAATTCTACATTTTTGGCCACTAGCTCGGACAGAAGCTCCTCCATCTGTTGGACAGGACAAGCTCCTGTGCCACTCTCTACTAACTGTCCCACATTTTTGGCCAAGTCCAAAGTTGCAGTGAAAAGCCGTTCCAAGTCTGCAGCACAACGGCTGAGATCATCTCTCAGAGAATTTGGTAAATCTGGTCTAGACTCGTTAAGTATGGCAGAAACTCTCAGCAATATGTCACCCCCAATACTTAGCGACAGGTTGAGGGAGGCTTCAAGTCGCAGCACACCAGAGCGACACTCTGGATTTTCAACTGAAAGGAGATTAAACCATAACATTTTACAGGCCACATCATACTTTTCATATGAATAGCAAAACAGGCAACCTATTTGAGCAAATATTAATACATGTAATCAGATATCTGATCTTTATACATGCAAATATATATATCACATGGAGTATATCCTATCATACAAAAGATGTAATTTCTGAGTTGAGGAACATTGCTGACTGAAGAAGGAAATTTATGCCACATATATACTTACTGGTCTCTTCATTGCTGAATATTTCTGACACTTGCTCAAAGATTGTGATGAACTCTTGTTGCACCGATACGCACAACATGTAAGCATCGGTTACGACAGAGACAAGGGAAGCCGATTCATCTGATGAAGCTGCTGGAAGCTGTGATAACTCATTGGCATATCCTGCCAATTCTACATTTTTGGCCACTAGCTCGGACAGAAGCTCTTCCATCAGTTGGACAGGACAAGCTCCTACGTCACTCTCTACTAACAGTCCCACATTTTTGGCCAAGTCCGAAGTTGCAGTGAAAAGCCGTTCCAAGTCTGCAGCACAACGGCTGAGATCATCTCTCAGAGAATTTGGTAAATCTGGTCTAGACTCATTAAGTATGGCAGCAACTCTCAGCAATATGTCACCCCCATCACTTAGCGACTGGTTGAGGGAGGCTTCAAGTCGCAGGACACCAGAACGACACTCTGGGTTTTCAACTGAAACAAGAAAATTAAGCAACCATAATATTTTACAGGTCGCACCATACTTTTCATATGAATAGCAAATCAGGCAACCTATTCCAGTAGTTATTAATACATGTAGTCAGATTGTACATGCCAACATATGTGTGACATGAGGCAAATTCTATAATTCATAAGTTGTAATTTATGAGCTCTTTAAGATGACATAGAGAAATGCAAGTCATCTATATACTTACTGGTCTCTTCATTGCTGAATATTTCTGACACTTGCTCAAAGATTGTGATGAACTCTTGTTGCACCGATACGCACAACATGTAAGCATTGGTTATGACAGAGACAAGGGAAGCCGATTCATCTGATGAGGCTGCTGGAAGCTGTGATAACTCATTGGCATATCCTGCCAATTCTACATTTTTGGCCACTAGCTCGGACAGAAGCTCCTCCATCTGTTGGACAGGACAAGCTCCTGTGCCACTCTCTACTAACTGTCCCACATTTTTGGCCAAGTCCAAAGTTGCAGTGAAAAGCCGTTCCAAGTCTGCAGCACAACGGCTGAGATCATCTCTCAGAGAATTTGGTAAATCTGGTCTAGACTCGTTAAGTATGGCAGCAACTCTCAGCAATATGTCACCCCCAATACTTAGCGACAGGTTGAGGGAGGCTTCAAGTCGCAGCACACCAGAACGACACTCTGGATTTTCAACTGAAAGGAGATTAAACCATAACATTTTACAGGCCACATCATACTTTTCATATGAATAGCAAAACAGGCAACCTATTTGAGCAAATATTAATACATGTAATCAGATATCTGATCTTTATACATGCAAATATATATATCACATGGAGTATATCCTATCATACAAAAGATGTAATTTCTGAGTTGAGGAACATTGCTGACTGAAGAAGGAAATTTATGCCACATATATACTTACTGGTCTCTTCATTGCTGAATATTTCTGACACTTGCTCAAAGATTGTGATGAACTCTTGTTGCACCGATACGCACAACATGTAAGCATCGGTTACGACAGAGACAAGGGAAGCCGATTCATCTGATGAAGCTGCTGGAAGCTGTGATAACTCATTGGCATATCCTGCCAATTCTACATTTTTGGCCACTAGCTCGGACAGAAGCTCTTCCATCAGTTGGACAGGACAAGCTCCTACGTCACTCTCTACTAACAGTCCCACATTTTTGGCCAAGTCCGAAGTTGCAGTGAAAAGCCGTTCCAAGTCTGCAGCACAACGGCTGAGATCATCTCTCAGAGAATTTGGTAAATCTGGTCTAGACTCATTAAGTATGGCAGCAACTCTCAGCAATATGTCACCCCCATCACTTAGCGACTGGTTGAGGGAGGCTTCAAGTCGCAGGACACCAGAACGACACTCTGGGTTTTCAACTGAAACAAGAAAATTAAGCAACCATAATATTTTACAGGTCGCACCATACTTTTCATATGAATAGCAAATCAGGCAACCTATTCCAGTAGTTATTAATACATGTAGTCAGATTGTACATGCCAACATATGTGTGACATGAGGCAAATTCTATTATTCATAAGTTGTAATTTATGAGCTCTTTAAGATGACATAGAGAAATGCAAGTCATCTATATACTTACTGGTCTCTTCATTGCTGAATATTTCTGACACTTGCTCAAAGATTGTGATGAACTCTTGTTGCACCGATACGCACAACATGTAAGCATTGGTTATGACAGAGACAAGGGAAGCCGATTCATCTGATGAGGCTGCTGGAAGCTGTGATAACTCATTGGCATATCCTGCCAATTCTACATTTTTGGCCACTAGCTCGGACAGAAGCTCCTCCATCTGTTGGACAGGACAAGCTCCTGTGCCACTCTCTACTAACTGTGCCACATTTTTGGCCAAGTCCAAAGTTGCAGTGAAAAGCCGTTCCAAGTCTGCAGCACAACGGCTGAGATCATCTCTCAGAGAATTTGGTAAATCTGGTCTAGACTCGTTAAGTATGGCAGCAACTCTCAGCAATATGTCACCCCCAATACTTAGCGACAGGTTGAGGGAGGCTTCAAGTCGCAGCACACCAGAGCGACACTCTGGATTTTCAACTGAAAGGAGATTAAACCATAACATTTTACAGGCCACATCATACTTTTCATATGAATAGCAAAACAGGCAACCTATTTGAGCAAATATTAATACATGTAATCAGATATCTGATCTTTATACATGCAAATATATATATCACATGGAGTATATCCTATCATACAAAAGATGTAATTTCTGAGTTGAGGAACATTGCTGACTGAAGAAGGAAATTTATGCCACATATATACTTACTGGTCTCTTCATTGCTGAATATTTCTGACACTTGCTCAAAGATTGTGATGAACTCTTGTTGCACCGATACGCACAACATGTAAGCATCGGTTACGACAGAGACAAGGGAAGCCGATTCATCTGATGAAGCTGCTGGAAGCTGTGATAACTCATTGGCATATCCTGCCAATTCTACATTTTTGGCCACTAGCTCGGACAGAAGCTCTTCCATCAGTTGGACAGGACAAGCTCCTACGTCACTCTCTACTAACAGTCCCACATTTTTGGCCAAGTCCGAAGTTGCAGTGAAAAGCCGTTCCAAGTCCGCAGCACAACGGCTGAGATCATCTCTCAGAGAATTTGGTAAATCTGGTCTAGACTCATTAAGTATGGCAGCAACTCTCAGCAATATGTCACCCCCATCACTTAGCGACTGGTTGAGGGAGGCTTCAAGTCGCAGGACACCAGAACGACACTCTGGGTTTTCAACTGAAACAAGAAAATTAAGCAACCATAATATTTTACAGGTCGCACCATACTTTTCATATGAATAGCAAATCAGGCAACCTATTCCAGTAGTTATTAATACATGTAGTCAGATTGTACATGCCAACATATGTGTGACATGAGGCAAATTCTATTATTCATAAGTTGTAATTTATGAGCTCTTTAAGATGACATAGAGAAATGCAAGTCATCTATATACTTACTGGTCTCTTCATTGCTGAATATTTCTGACACTTGCTCAAAGATTGTGATGAACTCTTGTTGCACCGATACGCACAACATGTAAGCATTGGTTATGACAGAGACAAGGGAAGCCGATTCATCTGATGAGGCTGCTGGAAGCTGTGATAACTCATTGGCATATCCTGCCAATTCTACATTTTTGGCCACTAGCTCGGACAGAAGCTCCTCCATCTGTTGGACAGGACAAGCTCCTGTGCCACTCTCTACTAACTGTGCCACATTTTTGGCCAAGTCCAAAGTTGCAGTGAAAAGCCGTTCCAAGTCTGCAGCACAACGGCTGAGATCATCTCTCAGAGAATTTGGTAAATCTGGTCTAGACTCGTTAAGTATGGCAGAAACTCTCAGCAATATGTCACCCCCAATACTTAGCGACAGGTTGAGGGAGGCTTCAAGTCGCAGCACACCAGAGCGACACTCTGGATTTTCAACTGAAAGGAGATTAAACCATAACATTTTACAGGCCACATCATACTTTTCATATGAATAGCAAAACAGGCAACCTATTTGAGCAAATATTAATACATGTAATCAGATATCTGATCTTTATACATGCAAATATATATATCACATGGAGTATATCCTATCATACAAAAGATGTAATTTCTGAGTTGAGGAACATTGCTGACTGAAGAAGGAAATTTATGCCACATATATACTTACTGGTCTCTTCATTGCTGAATATTTCTGACACTTGCTCAAAGATTGTGATGAACTCTTGCTGCACCGATACGCACAACATGTAAGCATTGGTTACGACAGAGACAAGGGAAGCCGATTCATCTGATGAAGCTGCTGGAAGCTGTGATAACTCATTGGCATATCCTGCCAATTCTACATTTTTGGCCACTAGCTCGGACAGAAGCTCTTCCATCAGTTGGACAGGACAAGCTCCTACGTCACTCTCTACTAACAGTCCCACATTTTTGGCCAAGTCCGAAGTTGCAGTGAAAAGCCGTTCCAAGTCTGCAGCACAACGGCTGAGATCATCTCTCAGAGAATTTGGTAAATCTGGTCTAGACTCATTAAGTATGGCAGCAACTCTCAGCAATATGTCACCCCCATCACTTAGCGACTGGTTGAGGGAGGCTTCAAGTCGCAGGACACCAGAACGACACTCTGGGTTTTCAACTGAAACAAGAAAATTAAGCAACCATAATATTTTACAGGTCGCACCATACTTTTCATATGAATAGCAAATCAGGCAACCTATTCCAGTAGTTATTAATACATGTAGTCAGATTGTACATGAGGAAAATTCTATTATTCATAAGTTGTAATTTATGAGCTCTTTAAGATGACATAGAGAAATGCAAGTCATCTATATACTTACTGGTCTCTTCATTGCTGAATATTTCTGACACTTGCTCAAAGATTGTGATGAACTCTTGTTGCACCGATACGCACAACATGTAAGCATTGGTTATGACAGAGACAAGGGAAGCCGATTCATCTGATGAGGCTGCTGGAAGCTGTGATAACTCATTGGCATATCCTGCCAATTCTACATTTTGGCCACTAGCTCGGACAGAAGCTCCTCCATCTGTTGGACAGGACAAGCTCCTGTGCCACTCTCTACTAACTGTGCCACATTTTTGGCCAAGTCCAAAGTTGCAGTGAAAAGCCGTTCCAAGTCTGCAGCACAACGGCTGAGATCATCTCTCAGAGAATTTGGTAAATCTGGTCTAGACTCGTTAAGTATGGCAGAAACTCTCAGCAATATGTCACCCCCAATACTTAGCGACAGGTTGAGGGAGGCTTCAAGTCGCAGCACACCAGAGCGACACTCTGGATTTTCAACTGAAAGGAGATTAAACCATAACATTTTACAGGCCACATCATACTTTTCATATGAATAGCAAAACAGGCAACCTATTTGAGCAAATATTAATACATGTAATCAGATATCTGATCTTTATACATGCAAATATATATATCACATGGAGTATATCCTATCATACAAAAGATGTAATTTCTGAGTTGAGGAACATTGCTGACTGAAGAAGGAAATTTATGCCACATATATACTTACTGGTCTCTTCATTGCTGAATATTTCTGACACTTGCTCAAAGATTGTGATGAACTCTTGCTGCACCGATACGCACAACATGTAAGCATTGGTTACGACAGAGACAAGGGAAGCCGATTCATCTGATGAAGCTGCTGGAAGCTGTGATAACTCATTGGCATATCCTGCCAATTCTACATTTTTGGCCACTAGCTCGGACAGAAGCTCTTCCATCAGTTGGACAGGACAAGCTCCTACGTCACTCTCTACTAACAGTCCCACATTTTTGGCCAAGTCCGAAGTTGCAGTGAAAAGCCGTTCCAAGTCTGCAGCACAACGGCTGAGATCATCTCTCAGAGAATTTGGTAAATCTGGTCTAGACTCATTAAGTATGGCAGCAACTCTCAGCAATATGTCACCCCCATCACTTAGCGACTGGTTGAGGGAGGCTTCAAGTCGCAGGACACCAGAACGACACTCTGGGTTTTCAACTGAAACAAGAAAATTAAGCAACCATAATATTTTACAGGTCGCACCATACTTTTCATATGAATAGCAAATCAGGCAACCTATTCCAGTAGTTATTAATACATGTAGTCAGATTGTACATGAGGAAAATTCTATTATTCATCAGTTGTAATTTATGAGCTCTTTAAGATGACATAGAGAAATGCAAGTCATCTATATACTTACTGGTCTCTTCATTGCTGAATATTTCTGACACTTGCTCAAAGATTGTGATGAACTCTTGTTGCACCGATACGCACAACATGTAAGCATTGGTTATGACAGAGACAAGGGAAGCCGATTCATCTGATGAGGCTGCTGGAAGCTGTGATAACTCATTGGCATATCCTGCCAATTCTACATTTTTGGCCACTAGCTCGGACAGAAGCTCCTCCATCTGTTGGACAGGACAAGCTCCTGTGCCACTCTCTACTAACTGTGCCACATTTTTGGCCAAGTCCAAAGTTGCAGTGAAAAGCCGTTCCAAGTCTGCAGCACAACGGCTGAGATCATCTCTCAGAGAATTTGGTAAATCTGGTCTAGACTCGTTAAGTATGGCAGAAACTCTCAGCAATATGTCACCCCCAATACTTAGCGACAGGTTGAGGGAGGCTTCAAGTCGCAGCACACCAGAGCGACACTCTGGATTTTCAACTGAAAGGAGATTAAACCATAACATTTTACAGGCCACATCATACTTTTCATATGAATAGCAAAACAGGCAACCTATTTGAGCAAATATTAATACATGTAATCAGATATCTGATCTTTATACATGCAAATATATATATCACATGGAGTATATCCTATCATACAAAAGATGTAATTTCTGAGTTGAGGAACATTGCTGACTGAAGAAGGAAATTTATGCCACATATATACTTACTGGTCTCTTCATTGCTGAATATTTCTGACACTTGCTCAAAGATTGTGATGAACTCTTGCTGCACCGATACGCACAACATGTAAGCATTGGTTACGACAGAGACAAGGGAAGCCGATTCATCTGATGAAGCTGCTGGAAGCTGTGATAACTCATTGGCATATCCTGCCAATTCTACATTTTTGGCCACTAGCTCGGACAGAAGCTCTTCCATCAGTTGGACAGGACAAGCTCCTACGTCACTCTCTACTAACAGTCCCACATTTTTGGCCAAGTCCGAAGTTGCAGTGAAAAGCCGTTCCAAGTCTGCAGCACAACGGCTGAGATCATCTCTCAGAGAATTTGGTAAATCTGGTCTAGACTCATTAAGTATGGCAGCAACTCTCAGCAATATGTCACCCCCATCACTTAGCGACTGGTTGAGGGAGGCTTCAAGTCGCAGGACACCAGAACGACACTCTGGGTTTTCAACTGAAACAAGAAAATTAAGCAACCATAATATTTTACAGGTCGCACCATACTTTTCATATGAATAGCAAATCAGGCAACCTATTCCAGTAGTTATTAATACATGTAGTCAGATTGTACATGAGGAAAATTCTATTATTCATCAGTTGTAATTTATGAGCTCTTTAAGATGACATAGAGAAATGCAAGTCATCTATATACTTACTGGTCTCTTCATTGCTGAATATTTCTGACACTTGCTCAAAGATTGTGATGAACTCTTGTTGCACCGATACGCACAACATGTAAGCATTGGTTATGACAGAGACAAGGGAAGCCGATTCATCTGATGAGGCTGCTGGAAGCTGTGATAACTCATTGGCATATCCTGCCAATTCTACATTTTTGGCCACTAGCTCGGACAGAAGCTCCTCCATCTGTTGGACAGGACAAGCTCCTGTGCCACTCTCTACTAACTGTGCCACATTTTTGGCCAAGTCCAAAGTTGCAGTGAAAAGCCGTTCCAAGTCTGCAGCACAACGGCTGAGATCATCTCTCAGAGAATTTGGTAAATCTGGTCTAGACTCGTTAAGTATGGCAGAAACTCTCAGCAATATGTCACCCCCAATACTTAGCGACAGGTTGAGGGACGCTTCAAGTTGCAGCACACCAGAGCGACACTCTGGATTTTCAACTGAAAGGAGATTAAACCATAACATTTTACAGGCCACATCATACTTTTCATACGAATAGCAAAACAGGCAACCTATTTGAGCAAATATTAATACATGTAATCAGATATCTGATCTTTATACATGCAAATATATATATCACATGGAGTATATCCTATCATACAAAAGATGTAATTTCTGAGTTGAGGAACATTGCTGACTGAAGAAGGAAATTTATGCCACATATATACTTACTGGTCTCTTCATTGCTGAATATTTCTGACACTTGCTCAAAGATTGTGATGAACTCTTGCTGCACCGATACGCACAACATGTAAGCATTGGTTACGACAGAGACAAGGGAAGCCGATTCATCTGATGAAGCTGCTGGAAGCTGTGATAACTCATTGGCATATCCTGCCAATTCTACATTTTTGGCCACTAGCTCGGACAGAAGCTCTTCCATCAGTTGGACAGGACAAGCTCCTACGTCACTCTCTACTAACAGTCCCACATTTTTGGCAAGTCCGAAGTTGCAGTGAAAAGCCGTTCCAAGTCTGCAGCACAACGGCTGAGATCATCTCTCAGAGAATTTGGTAAATCTGGTCTAGACTCATTAAGTATGGCAGCAACTCTCAGCAATATGTCACCCCCATCACTTAGCGACTGGTTGAGGGAGGCTTCAAGTCGCAGGACACCAGAACGACACTCTGGGTTTTCAACTGAAACAAGAAAATTAAGCAACCATAATATTTTACAGGTCGCACCATACTTTTCATATGAATAGCAAATCAGGCAACCTATTCCAGTAGTTATTAATACATGTAGTCAGATTGTACATGAGGAAAATTCTATTATTCATAAGTTGTAATTTATGAGCTCTTTAAGATGACATAGAGAAATGCAAGTCATCTATATACTTACTGGTCTCTTCATTGCTGAATATTTCTGACACTTGCTCAAAGATTGTGATGAACTCTTGTTGCACCGATACGCACAACATGTAAGCATTGGTTATGACAGAGACAAGGGAAGCCGATTCATCTGATGAGGCTGCTGGAAGCTGTGATAACTCATTGGCATATCCTGCCAATTCTACATTTTTGGCCACTAGCTCGGACAGAAGCTCCTCCATCTGTTGGACAGGACAAGCTCCTGTGCCACTCTCTACTAACTGTGCCACATTTTTGGCCAAGTCCAAAGTTGCAGTGAAAAGCCGTTCCAAGTCTGCAGCACAACGGCTGAGATCATCTCTCAGAGAATTTGGTAAATCTGGTCTAGACTCGTTAAGTATGGCAGAAACTCTCAGCAATATGTCACCCCCAATACTTAGCGACAGGTTGAGGGAGGCTTCAAGTCGCAGCACACCAGAGCGACACTCTGGATTTTCAACTGAAAGGAGATTAAACCATAACATTTTACAGGCCACATCATACTTTTCATATGAATAGCAAAACAGGCAACCTATTTGAGCAAATATTAATACATGTAATCAGATATCTGATCTTTATACATGCAAATATATATATCACATGGAGTATATCCTATCATACAAAAGATGTAATTTCTGAGTTGAGAAACATTGCTGACTGAAGAAGGAAATTTATGCCACATATATACTTACTGGTCTCTTCATTGCTGAATATTTCTGACACTTGCTCAAAGATTGTGATGAACTCTTGCTGCACCGATACGCACAACATGTAAGCATTGGTTACGACAGAGACAAGGGAAGCCGATTCATCTGATGAAGCTGCTGGAAGCTGTGATAACTCATTGGCATATCCTGCCAATTCTACATTTTTGGCCACTAGCTCGGACAGAAGCTCTTCCATCAGTTGGACAGGACAAGCTCCTACGTCACTCTCTACTAACAGTCCCACATTTTTGGCCAAGTCCGAAGTTGCAGTGAAAAGCCGTTCCAAGTCTGCAGCACAACGGCTGAGATCATCTCTCAGAGAATTTGGTAAATCTGGTCTAGACTCATTAAGTATGGCAGCAACTCTCAGCAATATGTCACCCCCATCACTTAGCGACTGGTTGAGGGAGGCTTCAAGTCGCAGGACACCAGAACGACACTCTGGGTTTTCAACTGAAACAAGAAAATTAAGCAACCATAATATTTTACAGGTCGCACCATACTTTTCATATGAATAGCAAATCAGGCAACCTATTCCAGTAGTTATTAATACATGTAGTCAGATTGTACATGAGGAAAATTCTATTATTCATCAGTTGTAATTTATGAGCTCTTTAAGATGACATAGAGAAATGCAAGTCATCTATATACTTACTGGTCTCTTCATTGCTGAATATTTCTGACACTTGCTCAAAGATTGTGATGAACTCTTGTTGCACCGATACGCACAACATGTAAGCATTGGTTATGACAGAGACAGGGAAGCCGATTCATCTGATGAGGCTGCTGGAAGCTGTGATAACTCATTGGCATATCCTGCCAATTCTACATTTTTGGCCACTAGCTCGGACAGAAGCTCCTCCATCTGTTGGACAGGACAAGCTCCTGTGCCACTCTCTACTAACTGTGCCACATTTTTGGCCAAGTCCAAAGTTGCAGTGAAAAGCCGTTCCAAGTCTGCAGCACAACGGCTGAGATCATCTCTCAGAGAATTTGGTAAATCTGGTCTAGACTCGTTAAGTATGGCAGAAACTCTCAGCAATATGTCACCCCCAATACTTAGCGACAGGTTGAGGGACGCTTCAAGTTGCAGCACACCAGAGCGACACTCTGGATTTTCAACTGAAAGGAGATTAAACCATAACATTTTACAGGCCACATCATACTTTTCATACGAATAGCAAAACAGGCAACCTATTTGAGCAAATATTAATACATGTAATCAGATATCTGATCTTTATACATGCAAATATATATATCACATGGAGTATATCCTATCATACAAAAGATGTAATTTCTGAGTTGAGGAACATTGCTGACTGAAGAAGGAAATTTATGCCACATATATACTTACTGGTCTCTTCATTGCTGAATATTTCTGACACTTGCTCAAAGATTGTGATGAACTCTTGTTGCACCGATACGCACAACATGTAAGCATTGGTTACGACAGAGACAAGGGAAGCCGATTCATCTGATGAAGCTGCTGGAAGCTGTGATAACTCATTGGCATATCCTGCCAATTCTACATTTTTGGCCACTAGCTCGGACAGAAGCTCTTCCATCAGTTGGACAGGACAAGCTCCTACGTCACTCTCTACTAACAGTCCCACATTTTTGGCCAAGTCCGAAGTTGCAGTGAAAAGCCGTTCCAAGTCTGCAGCACAACGGCTGAGATCATCTCTCAGAGAATTTGGTAAATCTGGTCTAGACTCGTTAAGTATGGCAGCAACTCTCAGCAATATGTCACCCCCATCACTTAGCGACTGGTTGAGGGAGGCTTCAAGTCGCAGGACATCAGAACGACACTCTGGGTTTTCAACTGAAACAAGAAAATTAAGCAACCATAATATTTTACAGGTCGCACCATACTTTTCATATGAATAGCAAATCAGGCAACCTATTCCAGTAGTTATTAATACATGTAGTCAGATTGTACATGAGGAAAATTCTATTATTCATAAGTTATAATTTATGAGCTCTTTAAGATGACATAGAGAAATGCAAGTCATCTATATACTTACTGGTCTCTTCATTGCTGAATATTTCTGACACTTGCTCAAAGATTGTGATGAACTCTTGTTGCACCGATACGCACAACATGTAAGCATTGGTTATGACAGAGACAAGGGAAGCCGATTCTTCTGATGAGGCTGCTGGAAGCTGTGATAACTCATTGGCATATCCTGCCAATTCTACATTTTTGGCCACTAGCTCGGACAGAAGCTCCTCCATCTGTTGGACAGGACAAGCTCCTGTGCCACTCTCTACTAACTGTGCCACATTTTTGGCCAAGTCCAAAGTTGCAGTGAAAAGCCGTTCCAAGTCTGCAGCACAACGGCTGAGATCATCTCTCAGAGAATTTGGTAAATCTGGTCTAGACTCGTTAAGTATGGCAGAAACTCTCAGCAATATGTCACCCCCAATACTTAGCGACAGGTTGAGGGACGCTTCAAGTTGCAGCACACCAGAGCGACACTCTGGATTTTCAACTGAAAGGAGATTAAACCATAACATTTTACAGGCCACATCATACTTTTCATACGAATAGCAAAACAGGCAACCTATTTGAGCAAATATTAATACATGTAATCAGATATCAGATCTTTATACATGCAAATATATATATCACATGGAGTATATCCTATCATACAAAAGATGTAATTTCTGAGTTGAGAAACATTGCTGACTGAAGAAGGAAATTTATGCCACATATATACTTACTGGTCTCTTCATTGCTGAATATTTCTGACACTTGCTCAAAGATTGTGATGAACTCTTGCTGCACCGATACGCACAACATGTAAGCATTGGTTACGACAGAGACAAGGGAAGCCGATTCATCTGATGAAGCTGCTGGAAGCTGTGATAACTCATTGGCATATCCTGCCAATTCTACATTTTTGGCCACTAGCTCGGACAGAAGCTCTTCCATCAGTTGGACAGGACAAGCTCCTACGTCACTCTCTACTAACAGTCCCACATTTTTGGCCAAGTCCGAAGTTGCAGTGAAAAGCCGTTCCAAGTCTGCAGCACAACGGCTGAGATCATCTCTCAGAGAATTTGGTAAATCTGGTCTAGACTCATTAAGTATGGCAGCAACTCTCAGCAATATGTCACCCCCATCACTTAGCGACTGGTTGAGGGAGGCTTCAAGTCGCAGGACACCAGAACGACACTCTGGGTTTTCAACTGAAACAAGAAAATTAAGCAACCATAATATTTTACAGGTCGCACCATACTTTTCATATGAATAGCAAATCAGGCAACCTATTCCAGTAGTTATTAATACATGTAGTCAGATTGTACATGCCAACATATGTATGACATGAGGCAAATTCTATTATTCATAAGTTGTAATTCATGAGTTCTTTAAGATGACATAGAGAAATGCAAGTCATCTATATACTTACTGGTCTCTTCATCGCTGAATATTTCTGACACTTGCTCAAAGATTGTGATGAACTCTTGTTGCACCGATACGCACAACATGTAAGCATTGGTTATGACAGAGACAAGGGAAGCCGATTCATCTGATGAGGCTGCTGGAAGCTGTGATAACTCATTGGCATATCCTGCCAATTCTACATTTTTGGCCACTAGTTCGGACAGAAGCTCATCCATCTGTTGGACAGGACAAGCTCCTGTGCCACTCTCTACTAACTGTGCCACATTTTTGGCCAAGTCCAAAGTTGCAGTGAAAAGCCGTTCCAAGTCTGCAGCACAACGGCTGAGATCATCTCTCAGAGAATTTGGTAAATCTGGTCTAGACTCGTTAAGTATGGCAGAAACTCTCAGCAATATGTCACCCCCAATACTTAGCGACAGGTTGAGGGAGGCTTCAAGTCGCAGCACACCAGAACGACACTCTGGATTCTCAACTGAAAGGAGATTAAACCATAACATTTTACAGGCCACATCATACTTTTCATACGAATAGCAAAACAGGCAACCTATTTGAGCAAATATTAATACATGTAATCAGATATCTGATCTTTATACATGCAAATATATATATATATCACATGGAGTATATCCTATCATACAAAAGATGTAATTTCTGAGCTGAGAAACATTGCTGACTGAAGAAGGAAATTTATGCCACATATATACTTACTGGTCTCTTCATTGCTGAATATTTCTGACACTTGCTCAAAGATTGTGATGAACTCTTGCTGCACCGATACGCACAACATGTAAGCATTGGTTACGACAGAGACAAGGGAAGCCGATTCATCTGATGAAGCTGCTGGAAGCTGTGATAACTCATTGGCATATCCTGCCAATTCTACATTTTTGGCCACTAGCTCGGACAGAAGCTCTTCCATCAGTTGGACAGGACAAGCTCCTACGTCACTCTCTACTAACAGTCCTACATTTTTGGCCAAGTCCGAAGTTGCAGTGAAAAGCCGTTCCAAGTCTGCAGCACAACGGCTGAGATCATCTCTCAGAGAATTTGGTAAATCTGGTCTAGACTCATTAAGTATGGCAGCAACTCTCAGCAATATGTCACCCCCATCACTTAGCGACTGGTTGAGGGAGGCTTCAAGTCGCAGGACACCAGAACGACACTCTGGGTTTTCAACTGAAACAAGAAAATTAAGCAACCATAATATTTTACAGGTCGCACCATACTTTTCATATGAATAGCAAACCAGGCAACCTATTCCAGTAGTTATTAATACATGTAGTCAGATTGTACATGCCAACATATGTATGACATGAGGCAAATTCTATTATTCATAAGTTGTAATTAATGACTTCTTTAGGATGACATAGAGAAATGCAAGTCATCTATATACTTACTGGTCTCTTCATCGCTGAATATTTCTGACACTTGCTCAAAGATTGTGATGAACTCTTGTTGCACCGATACGCACAACATGTAAGCATTGGTTATGACAGACACAAGGGAAGCCGATTCATCTGATGAGGCTGCTGGAAGCTGTGATAACTCATTGGCATATCCTGCCAATTCTACATTTTTGGCCACTAGCTCGGACAGAAGCTCATCCATCTGTTGGACAGGACAAGCTCCTGTGCCACTCTCTACTAACTGTGCCACATTTTTGGCCAAGTCCAAAGTTGCAGTGAAAAGCCGTTCCAAGTCTGCAGCACAACGGCTGAGATCATCTCTCAGAGAATTTGGTAAATCTGGTCTAGACTCGTTAAGTATGGCAGAAACTCTCAGCAATATGTCACCCCCAATACTTAGCGACAGGTTGAGGGAGGCTTCAAGTTGCAGCACACCAGAACGACACTCTGGATTTTCAACTGAAAGGAGATTAAACCATAACATTTTACAGGCCACATCATATTTTTCATATGAATAGCAAAACAGGCAACCTATTTGAGCAAATATTAACCCACAGCGGACGGGTGTCATGACATACATGACGTACGAGCTTTGGCCCTACGATGGGCGTCCTGACGTACATGACGTTCGGGGATTTTGGATCACTGTGCTATTTTATTTTACTATGAAAAAGGAATGAGTGATGATGGCTACTGCAGTCATAATTACTATAATTACCGTAATACCGTGCTAGCTTAATGTCTAAAACCTAGATGGCACCGCTTTTTCCTAGCACCAGCAAGAGAGAGAGCCTTGAATGGCACCCATCCACGGTCTCTAGCAAGCACTATCTTTATAGAGCGATGACACACACTAAGTTGACGAACTCTTGCTCAAAAGTACCGCTGATGAAGGATGTGCAGTCAGAACGGGAAGAGGAAGATGACTCAATCCATACCCAGTTTCTAAAATGTACTCCTGTGCCAATATGGATGCCTTTCACTGTGGCACTCACAGTCACAAGCACAGGTTTCATTCCTCTTCCTTACCTCTTCTATTTATCTTTATTGTAGGTGGTTATATGTTTCGTATTCGTTCATGACAGCACAAAAATACGAAAAAAATATAGTTGCCTTTTGTCCTCCCATAAAACAGCAATACTTCTATCACACTGAGTATAAAGAAAATAATGAGCTAATATGGATAATATACTACAATTTTAGTCTACTGCAGCACTGGTAGAGCCTGTCATATGGCATATATAAGTCTCTAAACACAATAAAACACACACACAAAAAAAAAAAACACACAAAAAAAAGCTCTAGTTTTTCAACAAATGACTGAAAGAGAGTGGGAATGTTCAAATTATAATGCTTCAAGCAGTCTCTCTTTAAAATAAAACTTATCCCGGAGGCTGGGCAAGCATATTTATCCCCGTCTGCAATGGGTTAATACATGTAATCAGATATCTGATCTTTATACATGCAAATATATATATATATATATCACATGTAGTATATCCTATCATACAAAAGATGTAATTTCTGAGTTGAGGAACATTGCTGACTGAAGAAGGAAATTTATGCCACATATATACTTACTGGTCTCTTCATTGCTGAATATTTCTGACACTTGCTCAAAGATTGTGATGAACTCTTGCTGCACCGATACGCACAACATGTAAGCATTGGTTACGACAGAGACAAGGGAAGCCGATTCATCTGATGAAGCTGCTGGAAGCTGTGATAACTCATTGGCATATCCTGCCAATTCTACATTTTTGGCCACTAGCTCGGACAGAAGCTCTTCCATCAGTTGGACAGGACAAGCTCCTACGTCACTCTCTACTAACAGTCCTACATTTTTGGCCAAGTCCGAAGTTGCAGTGAAAAGCCGTTCCAAGTCTGCAGCACAACGGCTGAGATCATCTCTCAGAGAATTTGGTAAATCTGGTCTAGACTCATTAAGTATGGCAGCAACTCTCAGCAATATGTCACCCCCATCACTTAGCGACTGGTTGAGGGAGGCTTCAAGTCGCAGGACACCAGAACGACACTCTGGGTTTTCAACTGAAACAAGAAAATTAAGCAACCATAATATTTTACAGGTCGCACCATACTTTTCATATGAATAGCAAACCAGGCAACCTATTCCAGTAGTTATTAATACATGTAGTCAGATTGTACATGCCAACATATGTATGACATGAGGCAAATTCTATTATTCATAAGTTGTAATTAATGACTTCTTTAGGATGACATAGAGAAATGCAAGTCATCTATATACTTACTGGTCTCTTCATCGCTGAATATTTCTGACACTTGCTCAAAGATTGTGATGAACTCTTGTTGCACCGATACGCACAACATGTAAGCATTGGTTATGACAGACACAAGGGAAGCCGATTCATCTGATGAGGCTGCTGGAAGCTGTGATAACTCATTGGCATATCCTGCCAATTCTACATTTTTGGCCACTAGCTCGGACAGAAGCTCATCCATCTGTTGGACAGGACAAGCTCCTGTGCCACTCTCTACTAACTGTGCCACATTTTTGGCCAAGTCCAAAGTTGCAGTGAAAAGCCGTTCCAAGTCTGCAGCACAACGGCTGAGATCATCTCTCAGAGAATTTGGTAAATCTGGTCTAGACTCGTTAAGTATGGCAGAAACTCTCAGCAATATGTCACCCCCAATACTTAGCGACAGGTTGAGGGAGGCTTCAAGTCGCAGCACACCAGAACGACACTCTGGATTTTCAACTGAAAGGAGATTAAACCATAACATTTTACAGGCCACATCATATTTTTCATATGAATAGCAAAACAGGCAACCTATTTGAGCAAATATTAACCCACAGCGGACGGGTGTCATGACATACCTGACGTACGAGCTTTGGCCCTACGATGGGCTTCCTGACGTACATGACGTTCGGGGATTTTGGATCACTGTGCTATTTTATTTTACTATGAAAAAGGAATGAGTGATGATGGCTACTGCAGTCATAATTACTATAATTACCGTAATACCGTGCTAGCTTAATGTCTAAAACCTAGATGGCACCGCTTTTTCCTAGCACCAGCAAGAGAGAGAGCCTTGAATGGCACCCATCCACGGTCTCTAGCAAGCACTATCTTTATAGAGCGATGACACACACTAAGTTGACGAACTCTTGCTCAAAAGTACCGCTGATGAAGGATGTGCAGTCAGAACGGGAAGAGGAAGATGACTCAATCCATACCCAGTTTCTAAAATGTACTCCTGTGCCAATATGGATGCCTTTCACTGTGGCACTCACAGTCACAAGCACAGGTTTCATTCCTCTTCCTTACCTCTTCTATTTATCTTTATTGTAGGTGGTTATATGTTTCGTATTCGTTCATGACAGCACAAAAATACGAAAAAAATATAGTTGCCTTTTGTCCTCCCATAAAACAGCAATACTTCTATCACACTGAGTATAAAGAAAATAATGAGCTAATATGGATAATATACTACAATTTTAGTCTACTGCAGCACTGGTAGAGCCTGTCATATGGCATATATAAGTCTCTAAACACAATAAAACACACACACAAAAAAAAAAAAAACACACAAAAAAAAGCTCTAGTTTTTCAACAAATGACTGAAAGAGAGTGGGAATGTTCAAATTATAATGCTTCAAGCAGTCTCTCTTTAAAATAAAACTTATCCCGGAGGCTGGGCAAGCATATTTATCCCCGTCTGCAATGGGTTAATACATGTAATCAGATATCTGATCTTTATACATGCAAATATATATATATATATATCACATGTAGTATATCCTATCATACAAAAGATGTAATTTCTGAGTTGAGGAACATTGCTGACTGAAGAAGGAAATTTATGCCACATATATACTTACTGGTCTCTTCATTGCTGAATATTTCTGACACTTGCTCAAAGATTGTGATGAACTCTTGCTGCACCGATACGCACAACATGTAAGCATTGGTTACGACAGAGACAAGGGAAGCCGATTCATCTGATGAAGCTGCTGGAAGCTGTGATAACTCATTGGCATATCCTGCCAATTCTACATTTTTGGCCACTAGCTCGGACAGAAGCTCTTCCATCAGTTGGACAGGACAAGCTCCTACGTCACTCTCTACTAACAGTCCCACATTTTTGGCCAAGTCCGAAGTTGCAGTGAAAAGCCGTTCCAAGTCTGCAGCACAACGGCTGAGATCATCTCTCAGAGAATTTGGTAAATCTGGTCTAGACTCATTAAGTATGGCAGCAACTCTCAGCAATATGTCACCCCCATCACTTAGCGACTGGTTGAGGGAGGCTTCAAGTCGCAGGACACCAGTACGACACTCTGGGTTTTCAACTGAAACAAGAAAATTAAGCAACCATAATATTTTACAGGTCGCACCATACTTTTCATATGAATAGCAAATCAGGCAACCTATTCCAGTAGTTATTAACACATGTAGTCAGATTGTACATGCCAACATATGTATGACATGAGGCAAATTCTATTATTCATAAGGTGTAATTAATGAGTTCTTTAGGATGACATAGAGAAATGCAAGTCATCTATATACTTACTGGTCTCTTCATTGCTGAATATTTCTGACACTTGCTCAAAGATTGTGATGAACTCTTGTTGCACCGATACGCACAACATGTAAGCATTGTTTATGACAGACACAAGGGAAGCCGATTCATCTGATGAGGCTGCTGGAAGCTGTGATAACTCATTGGCATATCCTGCCAATTCTACATTTTTGGCCACTAGCTCGGACAGAAGCTCATCCATCTGTTGGACAGGACAAGCTCCTGTGCCACTCTCTACTAACTGTGCCACATTTTTGGCCAAGTCCAAAGTTGCAGTGAAAAGCCGTTCCAAGTCTGCAGCACAACGGCTGAGATCATCTCTCAGAGAATTTGGTAAATCTGGTCTAGACTCGTTAAGTATGGCAGAAACTCTCAGCAATATGTCACCCCCAATACTTAGTGACAGGTTGAGGGAGGCTTCAAGTCGCAGGACACCAGAACGACACTCTGGATTTTCAACTGAAAGGAGATTAAACCATAACATTTTACAGGCCACATCATACTTTTCATATGAATAGCAAAACAGGCAACCTATTTGAGCAAATATTAACCCACAGCGGACGGGTGTCATGACATACATGACGTACGAGCTTTGGCCCTACGATGGGCGTCCTGACGTACATGACGTTTGGGGATTTTGGATCACTGTGCTATTTTATTTTACTATGAAAAAGGAATGAGTGATGATGGCTACTGCAATCATAATTACTATAATTACCGTAATACCGTGCTAGCTTAACGTCTAAAACCTAGATGGCACCGCTTTTTCCTAGCACCAGCAAGAGAGAGAGCCTTGAATGGCACCCATCCACGGTCTCTAGCAAGCACTATCTTTATAGAGCGATGACACACACTAAGTTGACGAACTCTTGCTCAAAAGTACCGCTGATGAAGGATGTGCAGTCAGAACGGGAAGAGGAAGATGACTCAATCCATACCCAGTTTCTAAAATGTACTCCTGTGCCAATATGGATGCCTTTCACTGTAGCACTCACAGTCACAAGCACAGGTTTCATTCCTCTTCATTACCTCTTCTATTTATCTTTATTGTAGGTGGTTATATGTTTCGTATTCGTTCATGACAGCACAAAAATACGAAAAAAATATAGTTGCCTTTTGTCCTCCCATAAAACAGCAATACTTCTATCACACTGAGTATAACGAAAATAATGAGCTAATATGGATAATATACTACAATTTTAGTCTACTGCAGCACTGGTAGAGCCTGTCATATGGCATATATAAGTCTCTAAACTCAATAAAACACAAAAAAAAAAAAAAAACACAAAAAAAGCTCTAGTTTTTCAACAAATGACTGAAAGAGAGTGGGAATGTTCAAATTATAATGCTTCAAGCAGTCTCTCTTTAAAATAAAACTTATCCCGGAGGCTGGGCAAGCATATTTATCCCCGTCTGCAATGGGTTAATACATGTAATCAGATATCTGATCTTTATACATGCAAATATATATATATATATATATATATATATATATATATATATATATATATATATATATATATCACATGGAGTATATCCTATCATACAAAAGATGTAATTTCTGAGTTGAGGAACATTGCTGACTGAAGAAGGAAATTTATGCTACATATATACTTACTGGTCTCTTCATTGCTGAATATTTCTGACACTTGTTCAAAGATTGTGATGAACTCTTGCTGCACCGATACGCACAACATGTAAGCATTGGTTACGACAGAGACAAGGGAAGCCGATTCATCTGATGAAGCTGCTGGAAGCTGTGATAACTCATTGGCATATCCTGCCAATTCTACATTTTTGGCCACTAGCTCGGACAGAAGCTCTTCCATCAGTTGGACAGGACAAGCTCCTACGTCACTCTCTACTAACAGTCCTACATTTTTGGCCAAGTCCGAAGTTGCAGTGAAAAGCCGTTCCAAGTCTGCAGCACAACGGCTGAGATCATCTCTCAGAGAATTTGGTAAATCTGGTCTAGACTCATTAAGTATGGCAGCAACTCTCAGCAATATGTCACCCCCATCACTTAGCGACTGGTTGAGGGAGGCTTCAAGTCGCAGGACACCAGAACGACACTCTGGGTTTTCAACTGAAACAAGAAAATTAAGCAACCATAATATTTTACAGGTCGCACCATACTTTTCATATGAATAGCAAATCAGGCAACCTATTCCAGTAGTTATTAATACATGTAGTCAGATTGTACATGCCAACATATGTATGACATGAGGCAAATTCTATTATTCATAAGTTGTAATTTATGAGCTCTTTAAGATGACATAGAGAAATGCAAGTCATCTATATACTTACTGGTCTCTTCATATCTGAATATTTCTGACACTTGCTCAAAGATTGTGATGAACTCTTGTTGCACCGATACGCACAACATGTAAGCATTGGTTATGACAGAGACAAGGGAAGCCGATTCATCTGATGAGGCTGCTGGAAGCTGTGATAACTCATTGGCATATCCTGCCAATTCTACATTTTTGGCCACTAGCTCGGACAGAAGCTCATCCATCTGTTGGACAGGACAAGCTCCTGTGCCACTCTCTACTAACTGTGCCACATTTTTGGCCAAGTCCAAAGTTGCAGTGAAAAGCCGTTCCAAGTCTGCAGCACAACGGCTGAGATCATCTCTCAGAGAATTTGGTAAATCTGGTCTAGACTCGTTAAGTATGGCAGAAACTCTCAGCAATATGTCACCCCCAATACTTAGCGACAGGTTGAGGGAGGCTTCAAGTCGCAGCACACCAGAACGACACTCTGGATTTTCAACTGAAAGGAGATTAAACCATAACATTTTACAGGCCACATCATACTTTTCATAGGAATAGCAAAACAGGCAACCTATTTGAGCAAATATTAATACATGTAATCAGATATCTGATCTTTATACATGCAAATATATATATCACATGGAGTATATCCTATCATACAAAAGATGTAATTTCTGAGTTGAGAAACATTGCTGACTGAAGAAGGAAATTTATGCCACATATATACTTACTGGTCTCTTCATTGCTGAATATTTCTGACACTTGCTCAAAGATTGTGATGAACTCTTGCTGCACCGATACGCACAACATGTAAGCATTGGTTACGACAGAGACAAGGGAAGCCGATTCATCTGATGAAGCTGCTGGAAGCTGTGATAACTCATTGGCATATCCTGCCAATTCTACATTTTTGGCCACTAGCTCGGACAGAAGCTCTTCCATCAGTTGGACAGGACAAGCTCCTACGTCACTCTCTACTAACAGTCCTACATTTTTGGCCAAGTCCGAAGTTGCAGTGAAAAGCCGTTCCAAGTCTGCAGCACAACGGCTGAGATCATCTCTCAGAGAATTTGGTAAATCTGGTCTAGACTCATTAAGTATGGCAGCAACTCTCAGCAATATGTCACCCCCATCACTTAGCGACTGGTTGAGGGAGGCTTCAAGTCGCAGGACACCAGAACGACACTCTGGGTTTTCAACTGAAACAAGAAAATTAAGCAACCATAATATTTTACAGGTCGCACCACACTTTTCATATGAATAGCAAATCAGGCAACCTATTCCAGTAGTTATTAATACATGTAGTCAGATTGTACATGCCAACATATGTATGACATGAGGCAAATTCTATTATTCATAAGTTGTAATTCATGAGTTCTTTAAGATGACATAGAGAAATGCAAGTCATCTATATACTTACTGGTCTCTTCATATCTGAATATTTCTGACACTTGCTCAAAGATTGTGATGAACTCTTGTTGCACCGATACGCACAACATGTAAGCATTGGTTATGACAGAGACAAGGGAAGCCGATTCATCTGATGAGGCTGCTGGAAGCTGTGATAACTCATTGGCATATCCTGCCAATTCTACATTTTTTGGCCCACTCGACGACACAGCCTCCCCATCTCTGTTGACACACACAGCTCCTCCTGCCACTCTCTAACTAACTGTTGTTTTTTTTTTGGTTCCAAAGTTTGCAGTGAAAAGCCGTTCGTCCAAGTGCACAACAACTGAGATCATCTCTCTCAGAGAGAATTGGTAATTCTGGTCTAGACTCGTAAGTATGGCAGAAACTCTCAGCAATAGTCCACCCCCCCCCCAGCCTTAGCGACAGGAGGGAGGCTTCTTCAAGGACAGGAAGAACTAGAACAACACTCTGGATTTTCACTTGAGGGAGATTAAAACATAACACATTTTCAGGGCCACATCATATTATTTCATAGATAAAGCCAAAAGGCATTTTAAAAATATTTATACATATATATCATATATCATCTAGATATTTGCATATATAATATATAATATATCACATGGAGTATATCCTATCATACAAAAGATGTAATTTCTGAGTTGAGGAACATTGCTGACTGAAGAAGGAAATTTATACCACATATATACTTACTGGTCTCTTCATTGCTGAATATTTCTGACACTTGCTCAAAGATTGTGATGAACTCTTGCTGCACCGATACGCACAACATGTAAGCATTGGTTACGACAGAGACAAGGGATGCCGATTCATCTGATGAAGCTGCTGGAAGCTGTGATAACTCATTGGCATATCCTGCCAATTCTACATTTTTGGCCACTAGCTCGGACAGAAGCTCTTCCATCAGTTGGACAGGACAAGCTCCTACGTCACTCTCTACTAACAGTCCCACATTTTTGGCCAAGTCCGAAGTTGCAGTGAAAAGCCGTTCTAAGTCTGCAGCACAACGGCTGAGATCATCTCTCAGAGAATTTGGTAAATCTGGTCTAGACTCATTAAGTATGGCAGCAACTCTCAGCAATATGTCACCCCCATCACTTAGCGACTGGTTGAGGGAGGCTTCAAGTCGCAGGACACCAGAACGACACTCTGGGTTTTCAACTGAAACAAGAAAATTAAGCAACCATAATATTTTACAGGTCGCACCATACTTTTCATATGAATAGCAAATCAGGCAACCTGTTCCAGTAGTTATTAACACATGTAGTCAGATTGTACATGCCAACATATGTATGACATGAGGCAAATTCTATTATTCATAAGTTGTAATTAATGACTTCTTTAGGATGACATAGTGAAATGCAAGTTATCTATATACTTACTGGTCTCTTCATCGCTGAATATTTCTGACACTTGCTCAAAGATTGTGATGAACTCTTGTTGCACCGATACGCACAACATGTAAGCATTGGTTATGACAGACACAAGGGAAGCCGATTCATCTGATGAGGCTGCTGGAAGCTGTGATAACTCATTGGCATATCCTGCCAATTCTACATTTTTGGCCACTAGCTCGGACAGAAGCTCATCCATCTGTTGGACAGGACAAGCTCCTGTGCCACTCTCTACTAACTGTCCCACATTTTTGGCCAAGTCCAAAGTTGCAGTGAAAAGCCGTTCCAAGTCTGCAGCACAACGGCTGAGATCATCTCTCAGAGAATTTGGTAAATCTGGTCTAGACTCGTTAAGTATGGCAGAAACTCTCAGCAATATGTCACCCCCAATACTTAGCGACAGGTTGAGGGAGGCTTCAAGTCGCAGGACACCAGAACGACACTCTGGATTTTCAACTGAAAGGAGATTAAACCATAACATTTTACAGGCCACATCATACTTTTCATATGAATAGCAAATGAGGCAACCTATTTGAGCAAATATTAACCGACAGCGGACGGGTGTCATGGCATACATGACGTACGAGCTTTGGCCCTACGATGGGCGTCCTGACGTACATGACGTTCGGGGATTTTGGATTACTGTGCTATTTTATTTTACTATGAAAAAGGAATGAGTGATGATGGCTACTGCAATCATAATTACTATAATTACCGTAATACCGTGCTAGCTTAACGTCTAAAACCTAGATGGCACCGCTTTTTCCTAGCACCAGCAAGAGAGAGAGCCTTGAATGGCATCCATCCACGGTCTCTAGCAAGCACTATCTTTATAGAGCGATGACACACACTAAGTTGACGAACTCTTGCTCAAAAGTACCGCCGATGAAGGATGTGCAGTCAGAACGGGAAGAGGAAGATGACTCAATCCATACCCAGTTTCTAAAATGTACTCCTGTGCCAATATGGATGCCTTTCACTGTGGCACTCACAGTCACAAGCACAGGTTTCATTCCTCTTCCTTACCTCTTCTATTTATCTTTATTGTAGGTGGTTATATGTTTCGTATTCGTTCATGATAGCACAAAAATACGAAAAAAATATAGTTGCCTTTTGTCCTCCCATAAAACAGCAATACTTCTATCACACTGAGTATAAAGAAAATAATGAGCTAATATGGATAATATACTACAATTTTAGTCTACTGCAGCACTGGTAGAGCCTGTCATATGGCATATATAAGTCTCTAAACTCAATAAAACACAAAAAAAAAAAATAAAACACAGAAAAAAAGCTCTAGTTTTTCAACGAATGACTGAAAGAGAGTGGGAATGTTCAAATTATAATGCTTCAAGCAGTTTCTCTTTAAAATAAAACTTATCCCGGAGGCTGGGCAAGCATATTTATCCCCGTCTGCAATGGGTTAATACATGTAATCAGATATCTTATCTTTATACATGCAAATATATATATATCACATGGAGTATATCCTATCATACAAAAGATGTAATTTCTGAGTTGAGGAACATTGCTGACTGAAGAAGGAAATTTATGCCACATATATACTTACTGGTCTCTTCATTGCTGAATATTTCTGACACTTGTTCAAAGATTGTGATGAACTCTTGTTGCACCGATACGCACAACATGTAAGCATTGGTTACGACAGAGACAAGGGAAGCCGATTCATCTGATGAAGCTGCTGGAAGCTGTGATAACTCATTGGCATATCCTGCCAATTCTACATTTTTGGCCACTAGCTCGGACAGAAGCTCTTCCATCAGTTGGACAGGACAAGCTCCTACGTCACTCTCTACTAACAGTCCCACATTTTTGGCCAAGTCCGAAGTTGCAGTGAAAAGCCGTTCCAAGTCTGCAGCACAACGGCTGAGATCATCTCTCAGAGAATTTGGTAAATCTGGTCTAGACTCATTAAGTATGGCAGCAACTCTCAGCAATATGTCACCCCCATCACTTAGCGACTGGTTGAGGGAGGCTTCAAGTCGCAGGACACCAGAACGACACTCTGGGTTTTCAACTGAAACAAGAAAATTAAGCAACCATAATATTTTACAGGTTGCACCATACTTTTCATATGAATAGCAAATCAGGCAAGCTATTCCAGTAGTTATTAACACATGTAGTCAGATTGTACATGCCAACATATGTATGACATGAGGCAAATTCTATTATTCATAAGTTGTAATTTATGAGCTCTTTAAGATGACATAGAGAAATGCAAGTCATCTATATACTTACTGGTCTCTTCATCGCTGAATATTTCTGACACTTGCTCAAAGATTGTGATGAACTCTTGTTGCACCGATACGCACAACATGTAAGCATTGGTTATGACAGAGACAAGGGAAGCCGATTCATCTGATGAGGCTGCTGGAAGCTGTGATAACTCATTGGCATATCCTGCCAATTCTACATTTTTGGCCACTAGCTCGGACAGAAGCTCATCCATCTGTTGGACAGGACAAGCTCCTGTGCCACTCTCTACTAACTGTCCCACATTTTTGGCCAAGTCCAAAGTTGCAGTGAAAAGCCGTTCCAAGTCTGCAGCACAACGGCTGAGATCATCTCTCAGAGAATTTGGTAAATCTGGTCTAGACTCATTAAGTATGGCAGAAACTCTCAGCAATATGTCACCCCCATCACTTAGCGACTGGTTGAGGGAGGCTTCAAGTCGCAGGACACCAGAACGACACTCTGGATTTTCAACTGAAAGGAGATTAAACCATAACATTTTACAGGCCACATCATATGAATAGCAAAACAGGCAACCTATTTGAGCAAATATTAATACATGTAATCAGATATCTGATCTTTATACATGCAAATATATATATCACATGGAGTATATCCTATCATACAAAAGATGTAATTTCTGAGTTGAGGAACATTGCTGACTGAAGAAGGAAATTTATGCCACATATATACTTACTGGTCTCTTCATTGCTGAATATTTCTGACACTTGCTCAAAGATTGTGATGAACTCTTGTTGCACCGATACGCACAACATGTAAGCATTGGTTACGACAGAGACAAGGGAAGCCGATTCATCTGATGAAGCTGCTGGAAGCTGTGATAACTCATTGGCATATCCTGCCAATTCTACATTTTTGGCCACTAGCTCGGACAGAAGCTCTTCCATCAGTTGGACAGGACAAGCTCCTACGTCACTCTCTACTAACAGTCCCACATTTTTGGCCAAGTCCGAAGTTGCAGTGAAAAGCCGTTCCAAGTCTGCAGCACAACGGCTGAGATCATCTCTCAGAGAATTTGGTAAATCTGGTCTAGACTCATTAAGTATGGCAGCAACTCTCAGCAATATGTCACCCCCATCACTTAGCGACTGGTTGAGGGAGGCTTCAAGTCGCAGGACACCAGAACGACACTCTGGGTTTTCAACTGAAACAAGAAAATTAAGCAATCATAATATTTTACAGGTTGCACCATACTTTTCATATGAATAGCAAATCAGGCAACCTATTCCAGTAGTTATTAATACATGTAGTCAGATTGTACATGCCAACATATGTATGACATGAGGCAAATTCTATTATTCATAAGTTGTAATTTATGAGTTCTTTAAGATGACATAGAGAAATGCAAGTCATCTATATACTTACTGGTCTCTTCATTGCTGAATATTTCTGACACTTGCTCAAAGATTGTGATGAACTCTTGTTGCACCGATACGCACAACATGTAAGCATTGGTTATGACAGAGACAAGGGAAGTCGATTCATCTGATGAAGCTGCTGGAAGCTTTGATAACTCATTGGCATATCCTGCCAATTCTACATTTTTGGCCACTAGCTCG
>NW_028234411.1:1946495-1966495 GCF_977035675.1 Penaeus japonicus
TGGACACCCCCCCTCCCACCCACAGGACAAACTTCTCATACTGTTGTACCGTAAATATGTAAATTTACTAACAAATGTCTAATAATGCCACATTTACAGTGGTCAACGGGAAGAGAGGTGTACATTACGCACTTACATAAATTGATAAAATATGACACCAGTATGGATGGGAAAAGAGAAAAGACAAAATTGATCCGTAGTCTGCGGCAAAAAATTACAAACCAATAATGGTCGAATCGTAAGCTAAGGGTTAATGACTAGAGGTTTTAACGTAGCAGATGGTTTTGATTAAAACGATATACTTTACCTTTGTGTATCATTGTAGTAATGGTACTTGTGAACTCGGTAGTTGTGTCCCTCTCTGTAGTTACAATTTCAGTTGTTTTTGCATTTTCCTCCTCCTCTATTGCGGTAAATATTTGAATGATATGGATAACAATCACAGTGAACCTATCATATATTATAATGATATATGCATGGAAATTCTTAAGTTGGGACAGAATTTCCATTACAGTCACTCTCTTCACCCTCCGTACCGGCGGATGTAGTCCAGTTATTATGTCATTGATAGCTTGCCATTCTGTGGCCTTCGCCGTCAAGTCCTTTAACAGTTCCTCAAAATCATCTACAGGACAAGATTCCGTAGAGTGTGGATTATTCGTAAGCTCTTGAAGGGCCTCCGTTAATTTCAGACTCTTGTTGAAAAGGGCTGATGTGTTTTCCAACCAGATGGCGATTCTTTGGACCAGATCATCAGGCATATCTGGATTTTTTTCCTCGATTTGTTCAATAGTATCATCTACAATTTGTATGATATCAGACATTGATTGGTTGATTGAGGACTGCAACACAATAATGCGATCTCGACATGGCTTTTCTAGAACTGATGTAAGAAAATTTCAAAAATAAATATGCAGTATCTTAAGACATGTTATACTTTATTTAAAAAAATGCTGTGACTTTTATATATTTCATGCTTTGTTATATATGGTGTTATATTTTTTTCTGATCACATGATATTATGTGAAAGGTAAGATAGAACTGTATAACATTTTACACCATCTTAATATACAACTTCCCATTTCTGAAATAGGAAAATTCATGAGAAGACCTGAAGTTGTAAGATATGTAGGCCAATATTTAATAGCTTTGCCATGATTAATGATGTAAACGTTGTTTGCGATATGTTTTAGTGTTTCTATATAATTCCTACATTCCAAATATATCACTTACCCCCCTCTACTGCAATCTGGACAGTGCTTTCTGGAACAGTTGCAACATCTGGAATTACAATCAGGTATGTGAACCAATAATTGTTTATCTTAAGTTCAATATTTCACTCAAACTGTACAGTCATGAAATACCTCATATATGCCAATATATGTATCACATGAAGTAAATCCTATTATAAAAAAATATGTAATTTAAGAGTTCAGGAACATTACTGAATTTCATGACAAATATATATACTTACTGGTCTCTTCATTGCTGAATATATGTGACACTTCATCAAAAATTGTGATGAACTCAAGATGCGTCGACACGCACAACATGTAAACATCCGTTATGACAGAAAAAAGGAAAACAGATTCAACTGATGAAGCTGCTGGAATCTTTGATAATTCCTTAGCATATTCAGCCAATTCTTCATTTTTGGCCTCCAGCTCGGACAGAAGCTCTTCCATCTGTTGGACAGGACAAGCTCCTGTACCACTCTGTACTAACATTCTCACATATTTGGCCAAGACCAAAGTCACAGAGGAAAGCCCTTTCAAATCTGCAGCACAACGGCTGAGATCATCTCTCAAAGAATCTGGTATATCTGGTCTAGAATCGTTAAGTATAGCAGCAACTCTCAGCAATATGTCACCCCCATCACTTAGCGACTGGTTGAGGGAGGCTTCAAGTCGCAGCACACCAGAACGACACTCTGGATTTTCAACTGAAACAAGAATATTAATCCAACATAATATATTGCTGGTCACACCATACTTTCATATGAATAGAAAAAAGGAGTAACCTATCCTAGAATTTATCAATACATATTATCAGATGCCTGTACTTAATGCATGCATGTGTATCACAAAAAAGTTAATCCTATTATACATAAGATGTAATTAATGAGCGAGGAATATCGCTAACTGAGACAAAGTCATGCTAAACATATACTTACTGGTCACTTCTTGGCTGAATATTTCAGATACTTCAACAAAGATTGTGATAAACTCAACTTGCACCGACACACAGACCGTGTAAACATTCGTTATGACAGTAACAAGGGAAGCCGATTCATCTGATGAAGCTGCTGGAAGTTGTGATAGCTCATTAGCATATTCAGCCAATTCTTCATTTTTGGCCTCCAGCTTGGACAGAAGGTCTTCCAGCTGTTGGACAGGACAAGCTCCTGTGCCACTCTGTACTAACAGTCCAACATTTTGGGCCAAGTCCAAAGTCGCAGTGAAAAGACTTTCCAAGTCTTCAGCACAACTGCCGAGATCAGCTCTCAAAGCATCTGGTATATCTGGTCTATTGTCATTAAGTATGGCAGAAACTCTCAGCAATATGTCACCCCCATCACTTAGCGACTGGTTGAGGGAGGCTTCAAGTCGTAGCACACCAGAACGACACTCTCGATTTTTAACTGAAACAGGAAAATTAAGCAACCATAATATTTTGCAGGTCCCATCAAACTTTTCAAATTAACAGATAAACAGGTAAGCTATTCCAGCAATTACTTATTCATATAATGAGATCCCTATATGTCATACATGCCAAAAGAAGTATCACACGAAGGAAATCCTATTATAGATGATATATAATTTGTATTAAAAAATCTCTCTCAGAGAAATTCATGCTATATTTATACTTACTGTTATCTTCATTGCTGAATATTTCTGACACTTCAACAAAGATTGTGATAAACTCAACTTGCACCGACACACAGACCGTGTAAACATTCGTTATGACAGTAACAAGGGAAGCCGATTCATCTGATGAAGCTGCTGGAAGTTGTGATAACTCATTAGCATATTCAGCCAATTCTTCATTTTTGGCCTCCAGCTTGGACAGAAGCTCTTCCATCTGTTGGACAGGACAAGCTCCTTTGCCACTCTGTACTAACAGTCCAACATTTTTGGCCAAGTCCAAAGTCGCAGTGAAAAGACTTTCCAAGTCTTCAGCACAACTGCCGAGATCAGCTCTCAAAGCATCTGGTATATCTGGTCTATTGTCATTAAGTATGGCAGAAACTCTCAGCAATATGTCACCCCCATCACTTAGCGACTGGTTGAGGGAGGCTTCAAGTCGTAGCACACCAGAACGACACTCTCGATTTTTAACTGAAACAGGAAAATTAAGCAACCATAATATTTTGCAGGTCCCATCAAACTTTTCAAATTAACAGATAAACAGGTAAGCTATTCCAGCAATTACTTATTCATATAATGAGATCCCTATATGTCATACATGCCAAAAGAAGTATCACACGAAGGAAATCCTATTATAGATGATATATAATTTGTATTAAAAAATCTCTCTCAGAGAAATTCATGCTATATTTATACTTACTGTTATCTTCATTGCTGAATATTTCTGACACTTCAACAAAGATTGTGATAAACTCAACTTGCACCGACACACAGACCGTGTAAACATTCGTTATGACAGTAACAAGGGAAGCCGATTCATCTGATGAAGCTGCTGGAAGTTGTGATAACTCATTAGCATATTCAGCCAATTCTTCATTTTTGGCCTCCAGCTTGGACAGAAGCTCTTCCATCTGTTGGACAGGACAAGCTCCTTTGCCACTCTGTACTAACAGTCCAACATTTTTGGCCAAGTCCAAAGTCGCAGTGAAAAGACTTTCCAAGTCTTCAGCACAACTGCCGAGATCAGCTCTCAAAGCATCTGGTATATCTGGTCTATTGTCATTAAGTATGGCAGAAACTCTCAGCAATATGTCACCCCCATCACTTAGCGACTGGTTGAGGGAGGCTTCAAGTCGTAGCACACCAGAACGACACTCTCGATTTTTAACTGAAACAGGAAAATTAAGCAACCATAATATTTTGCAGGTCCCATCAAACTTTTCAAATTAACAGATAAACAGGTAAGCTATTCCAGCAATTACTTATTCATATAATGAGATCCCTATATGTCATACATGCCAAAAGAAGTATCACACGAAGGAAATCCTATTATAGATGATATATAATTTGTATTAAAAAATCTCTCTCAGAGAAATTCATGCTATATTTATACTTACTGTTATCTTCATTGCTGAATATTTCTGACACTTCAACAAAGATTGTGATAAACTCAACTTGCACCGACACACAGACCGTGTAAACATTCGTTATGACAGTAACAAGGGAAGCCGATTCATCTGATGAAGCTGCTGGAAGTTGTGATAACTCATTAGCATATTCAGCCAATTCTTCATTTTTGGCCTCCAGCTTGGACAGAAGCTCTTCCATCTGTTGGACAGGACAAGCTCCTGTGCCACTCTCTACTAACAGTCCAACATTTTCTGCCAGGTCCAAAGTCGCAGTGAAAAGACTTTCCAAGTCTACAGCACAACGGCCGAGATCAGCTCTCAAAGCATCTGGTATATCTGGTCTATTGTCATTAAGTATGGCAGAAACTCTCAGCAATATGTCACCCCCATCACTTAGCGACTGGTTGAGGGAGGCTTCAAGTCGTAGCACACCAGAACGACACTCTCGATTTTTAACTGAAACAGGAAAATTAAGCAACCATAATATTTTGCAGGTCCCATCAAACTTTTCAAATTAACAGATAAACAGGTAAGCTATTCCAGCAATTACTTATTCATATAATGAGATCCCTATATGTCATACATGCCAAAAGAAGTATCACACGAAGGAAATCCTATTATAGATGATATATAATTTGTATTAAAAAATCTCTCTCAGAGAAATTCATGCTATATTTATACTTACTGTTATCTTCATTGCTGAATATTTCTGACACTTCAACAAAGATTGTGATAAACTCAACTTGCACCGACACACAGACCGTGTAAACATTCGTTATGACAGTAACAAGGGAAGCCGATTCATCTGATGAAGCTGCTGGAAGTTGTGATAACTCATTAGCATATTCAGCCAATTCTTCATTTTTGGCCTCCAGCTTGGACAGAAGCTCTTCCATCTGTTGGACAGGACAAGCTCCTTTGCCACTCTCTACTAACAGTCCAACATTTTTGGCCAAGTCCAAAGTCGCAGTGAAAAGACTTTCCAAGTCTTCAGCACAACTGCCGAGATCAGCTCTCAAAGCATCTGGTATATCTGGTCTATTGTCATTAAGTATGGCAGAAACTCTCAGCAATATGTCACCCCCATCACTTAGCGACTGGTTGAGGGAGGCTTCAAGTCGTAGCACACCAGAACGACACTCTCGATTTTTAACTGAAACAGGAAAATTAAGCAACCATAATATTTTGCAGGTCCCATCAAACTTTTCAAATTAACAGATAAACAGGTAAGCTATTCCAGCAATTACTTATTCATATAATGAGATCCCTATATGTCATACATGCCAAAAGAAGTATCACACGAAGGAAATCCTATTATAGATGATATATAATTTGTATTAAAAAATCTCTCTCAGAGAAATTCATGCTATATTTATACTTACTGTTATCTTCATTGCTGAATATTTCTGACACTTGAACAAAGATTGTGATAAACTCAACTTGCACCGACACACAGACCGTGTAAACATTCGTTATGACAGTAACAAGGGAAGCCGATTCATCTGATGAAGCTGCTGGAAGTTGTGATAGCTCATTAGCATATTCAGCCAATTCTTCATTTTTGGCCTCCAGCTTGGACAGAAGGTCTTCCAGCTGTTGGACAGGACAAGCTCCTGTGCCACTCTCTACTAACAGTCCAACATTTTGGGCCAAGTCCAAAGTCGCAGTGAAAAGACTTTCCAAGTCTTCAGCACAACTGCCGAGATCAGCTCTCAAAGCATCTGGTATATCTGGTCTATTGTCATTAAGTATGGCAGAAACTCTCAGCAATATGTCACCCCCATCACTTAGCGACTGGTTGAGGGAGGCTTCAAGTCGTAGCACACCAGAACGACACTCTCGATTTTTAACTGAAACAGGAAAATTAAGCAACCATAATATTTTGCAGGTCCCATCAAACCTTTCAAATTAACAGATAAACAGGTAACCTATTCCAGCAATTACTTATTCATATAATGAGATCCCTATATGTCATACATGCCAAAAGAAGTATCACACGAAGGAAATCCTATTATAGATGATATATAATTTGTATTAAAAAATCTCTCTCAGAGAAATTCATGCTATATTTATACTTACTGTTATCTTCATTGCTGAATATTTCTGACACTTCAACAAAGATTGTGATAAACTCAACTTGCACCGACACACAGACCGTGTAAACATTCGTTATGACAGTAACAAGGGAAGCCGATTCATCTGATGAAGCTGCTGGAAGTTGTGATAACTCATTAGCATATTCAGCCAATTCTTCATTTTTGGCCTCCAGCTTGGACAGAAGCTCTTCCATCTGTTGGACAGGACAAGCTCCTGTGCCACTCTCTACTAACAGTCCAACATTTTGGGCCAAGTCCAAAGTCGCAGTGAAAAGACTTTCCAAGTCTTCAGCACAACTGCCGAGATCAGCTCTCAAAGCATCTGGTATATCTGGTCTATTGTCATTAAGTATGGCAGAAACTCTCAGCAATATGTCACCCCCATCACTTAGCGACTGGTTGAGGGAGGCTTCAAGTCGCAGCACACCAGAACGACACTCTGGATTTTCAACTGAAACAAGAAAATTAAACCAACATAATATTTTGCCGGTCTTATCAATTTTTCGTATGAATTGCAAAACAGATAACCATTTCCAGCAGTTACTAAGAGATATAATGAAATGCATGTACATCATATATACCAATAAATGTATTAGACGAATGAAATCTTATCATTCATAATATGTAATTTATGATTTGAGGAACATCATTGACTCATTGATTCATGCCACATATGTATTTTATATTATTGTTGCTAATTGATTGGTCACTCCAGAAACTAACATTTCTCTAGCTGTCACTGGTCTTTTAAAAACTTTGAAATTTAACTAGAGAACTTGATTTATTCAAATAACCAAAACTACAGAGTAACGGATAGAGACATGCCAGATTGAAAATATTTTAGATATATTTTAGCATGCAAACTTTGCATACTAAAAGCACCCTGCACACATACATTATTCATTCTTCTACTACACCCACGTAGGTATGAAACATTTCTGTTATAAATGTTAGATGTTCTAGAGGTATATGGCGTGATAGAGCGAAACCACCGACGGACACCTCTAACACAAAGGAGTTTCTGGCTCTGGTGGGAGTTCCAAGACGGAAACAAATGCTGAAGGGGTCTGGGAACACCATAAACTCTACCCCTAGAGCGGAGAGACCAACTCTGTTTACAGAGTAGGACTTGACGCTCCTGTTGACGACAGTCGTCACAGCAGTTGTGACAGCATTGGGGAGTACCAGTGAGGAGACGGAGAAGGCAGTCAAGGTCGCCATGACGGCTATGACTCACTGTTTCTGCTCTGAAAGCGAGGGAGATGAGTCCTTGTGGCCTCAAAACCGACTCCAACTCAAGAAGAGACTCCTCTCCCCACAAACCCCCAAGGCGAGACTTGTCTCCCCACCAAACCTGCGGCCAAGACCACACTGGTAGAGCCTGCACCCAAACCCCAAAGGGTGAGGAAGCCACGACCATCCAGGATGAAGGTCAAGGCGACCAGGGGTTCTCCACCTCCCAGGAGACCCAGCCCTATTAATGGCTCGACCTGTCCTGGCGACAGTGACGAGTCGAGTGAGGAAATCACGCTCAGTGAGGAACTTACCGAGGAGTTGTCAGACTTCGAAATGTCTGACATTACCCACACTGGGGCGTCGGACACTGAGACCGATTATGTCGACGTCGTTGACGACACAGACTTAATGGACTCAGATTAGCACAATGCCTTCTAATCTAAGCATATTGCAGTGGAATATCAACAGCTTTTCCTCAAGGAATGCCCTTCTCCACGCGATCGTGCGATCTCGGAACATTGACGTTGTCATGCTCCAGGAGACCCTAACAGGGGAATCTGTTCACTTCTCGGGATATCATCCCTTCGTGCTGCCGAGTATGCAAACGACTGTGAAAACGACTATCCCCTGCTCCTTGATTGCCGATCCTGTGCAGTGTGGAGAAGGCGTCGAATTCCTTGCCGTTGAGATTCATTTGGCCGGGGGTCCCCTCAAGCTGTACAATGTGTATAACAGGCCAAAATATAGGAGCTTAGATATTAATGAAGTCTGTGCTGCTGCAGCACATGAGCCAATTCTCATAGGGGGAGACTTCAATGCTCACCACCCCATCTTGGCTCCCACTCAGAATCGTGATGCAGCAGGCTACCACATAACCGAGGTGCTTGAGTCGTGCCCCGAGATTGCTCTTCTCAACAGCCAGGGGCCTACACTCATTGGTGGGGGGGTCCTTGACCTTACCTTTATCACTGCAGCTCTGGGCGAGAGATTTAGTTGGTCTGTGGACAACACTGCCACAAGCAATTACAATGGGATAGTCACCACCATCTTGGACACTGGCCAGGCACCCATGCCCCGGCACAATCCTCGATGGAAGGTGGACAGGGCCAACTGGAAAGCTTTCCAGGAAGCCCTGGCCAGGTGCCTCAGAACCAGTGAATTCTCACTTAATGATAATGTGGCCAGACTAGTAAATGCCATAGACGAAGCAGCCTCAGAGATCATCCCCAAAACTCGCCCATGGTCCAGGTGTTTCAAAGACGCCTGGTATTACAATGATGAGATTAAGGATGTCAACCACAGAATTAAAATGTTCAGAAGACACTTCCGCAGACAGAGAACTCCTGGGAACCATGCTCTTTTGAGAGAGGCTCTCAGGCATGCTCAGGAAACTGCTAAGAGGGTAAAGCAGGAAAAGTGGCTGGAGTGGTGTGAGTCCTTTGGCTACCAAACCTCACTTTCAGAGCTGTGGAACCGTATCAGACGGGCCACAAATCGCTCAGCAACCAGAAAGATCCACCATGACCTGCGGTTGGAGGCGGAGAGACTGGCATTCGAGTTCTCTGCCAGCCTACCAGCAGAGTTGAGGGCATGTCAAGAGGAATTGCTTCCAGGAAGGGATGCCCTCTTCAGAGAAAAGGCCTGATGACGCAGATGCCATGTTTTCTCTGAGGGAATTACGGTAGACGTATAAGACGTATAAGACGTTCCTGGTTAGCCCCGGGTTGTGATGGGATCTCCTATCCCATCATTTCCCACCTAGGACATGAAGGTAAGCTTGCATTCTTGCACCTCATCAACAAGTCCTGGGAGACTTCCTCACTACCACAGTGCTGGAAGAGGGCTGACATAGTTCCCATCCCTAAACCAAAGGAGGCGGGACGGTACCGTCCCATCTCTCTAGAGAGAATGGTACTGAACCGGCTCCAATGGAAGTTGGGACCTCCACATGAACACCTACATGGGTTCACAAGGGGTAAGAGCACTGCTCACAGCATGGCCACCTCACTGAGCACTGTCAGCAACACCAGCTCCGTCATTGTCTTCCTGGACCTGGAGAAGGCTTTTGAACTGGCGAGCCCATTCAAGAGATCCTGATCCGCAAGGGAATCAAAGGCAGACTGCTTGCCTGGATAGGTGACTATTTTCAGAACAGAATTGCCAGAGTCAATTTCCAAGGTCACCTTTCCAGGCATTTGCCCCTGGAGAATGGCACCCCACAAGGGGGGTCCTTAGCCTGGCTCTGTTTAACACCCTCATGTTAAGCATCCTCGACATTCCACTCCCAGTGGGGTGCAAGATCACTTCATATGCAGATGAAATGATCTACTGTAGTTTAATGGGAGAGAAAGGAATGAAACGACCCTTTCCATTTAGCTTACGACAGGGTTGAAAGCTTCCATATATAGAAAAAATAAAAGTTTGCCATTTTAAGACATTACTATGGGCCGTTTTTTTAAACTTCGTACCGGACCGAAACAATACCTTACCAACCTGAACATGAAAAATCGGGTTAGTAATTGTATGGACTTGCCCGAAAATATTATAGACACCATAACGAAAAAAAATGCGATCGGCTAATCGGCTATGGTCAGCGATGAGAGAAATCAACAATTTCCTCTGATCTTCCGAGAGCAAACAAGTTTTATCCTTCCCGCTCGCCATGGTTATTCGATCCTTTGGCGCGCTTTCTGCGGACGCAGGGCTACCAACTGTCGCAAATATTTGGGCCGTCCGAAAACATTTTGGGGCCGGCCCACCGCACTGTCTTGACGTTTGAAAAAATCGATTTGAGTTTTCGGTCCGGCCCCACGCAAGTTATTTACAGTTTGGTAACGCCCGAAACCATGATGTTTAAAAAAATGGTCCTATATGAAATATGTAATTAGTAGAGAAATTGAACCTGCCGTTTGCCCAACAATTGGGTTGCAATATTATGGTATGCACTGGCAGGCGCACGTGATGTGTGAGGACTCAATCCCGACCGAACTCGAGTGCACGAATCTACAACCGACGATTTACTCGGTAACGGTTGCTTATGATTCCTCCGTCGAGCTTCTCTCCCAGTAACTCTTTCACACACACACTCTCTCTCTCTCTTTTTCTCTTACTCTCTATGCGGGCTCGCCTCAGTACATAGAAGCCCGGCGTAGCATCTGCTCCGCCAATCTGGCTTATCCTTTCTCTCTCTCTCTATTTCTCTCTCTTTGTCTCACTTTCTGTATCTGTGTATGTGTGTGCGTGTACGTGTCTGTGTGTATGTGTGTGTGTATGTCTTTGGTAGATTATCCATGATGTAGTTGCTCATCATTGTAAAAGTTGCTCGTTTGCAGTTACAAAGTTTCATTATAATTCCAGAATCCCTTATGTACCACTTACCTCCCTCTTCTGTAGTTTCAACAGTAGTAACTGGAATAGTCGTATCTGGGACAGTAGGGACATCCACTGGAACAGAAATAATAATAGGTTTATGATCAAAAGTTACTTGTTTCAAGTTACATTGTTTCATTTTATTACATTTCAAAAAAAATCTTTACCTCCATTTTCTAGTGGCAATTTGTTGTCACTGGGACAGTCATAACATTGTTTGATATATCAATATTTAATTATAATTGTTATATTCCAATTAGGCCACTTAACACGCTTTTCTGTAGTGGTAACTGACATTGTAGTTACTGGGACCGTCTTATCATTACGTAGAATCGTAATAGTTGCTGGTTCATGATCCAGCATTGTAATTATGATGTATTATTACCAACCTCTTCTGTAGCTTTATATGAGGAGAAAGAATAAAACGACGCCCCACTTTATGATGAAGCAGATCTAATCCCTATATGCATTCCAGCAAGACATCCTATCTATCCAGCCATGCTGCATTATGCTTCTTCCTCTAATAAAGTGCATAAAGCTGATCACTAGTTTCCCTGTTCCATCCAGTTATTTGTAAGGCTATGAACGATCTACTTGATTCAAACTACAATATTTCATAATAATACATTACATGAATTCACTAATCCTATATGATTAGTTCCTGTCTGAAAAATTAAGAATCGTAGATAAATGAATACACTGAAAAGTGAGTGAAAATCAGTCCCGCAGTACAAGTAAACAAGCCAATGACTTACCGACTTTCATATCAACACCAAAGGGTAAACCGCCTTAATGATAAGACTCTTTTTCAGCACTAATGTTTCACATAAAATAAATGCTATTATAGATCGAATATACAAAACATAAGTAAGCTTGACTAATATGGCGATTATCATTAGATACCCAGTTATTCATTATTATGGTTGAATATAGGCAACGTCTGGCAAGTAGCTTCTAACATTCCTGAACCCCTTCCTTCTTCTTCTCCTCCTCTCTCGGAAACGTAGATATTAGCACGGAGCTGCGATTGTGAGGCTACATTTATCTAGGAACCCCCGTCATCACACGCTTCTCATACTATTTTAGTGTAAATGTATTGATATATTAACAAAACCCTAATGATGCAACATTTACGGTGTTCACTGGGAGATATATACTGTGTGTAAAGCGTATATTACACAGTTACATAAATCAATAAAATATGACACCGGTATGGATGGAAAAAGACAAAAGACAAAATTGGTTTAGTCTCCACTTAAAAATTACGAACCAATATTGGTCGAGTCGTAAGCTATTATAGACTAAAGCTTTTAACGCAGAAAATGGTTTTGAATGAAACGACATACTTTACCTTTGTGTGTGATCGTAGTAATTTCACTTGTCAACTCGGTAGTTGTGTCCCTCTCTGTAGTTACAATTTCAGTTGTTTTTGCATTTTCCTCCTGTTCTATTGCGGTAAATATTTGAATAATATGGATAACAATCACAGTGACCCTATCATATATTATAATGATATGAGCATGGAAATTCTGAAGTTGGGACAGAATTTCCATTGCAGCCACTCTCTTCACCCTCCGTACAGGCGGATGTAGTCCAGCTATTATGTCATTGATAGCTTGCCATTCTGTGGCCTTCGCCGTCAAGTCCTTTAACAGTTCCTCAAAATCATCTACAGGACAAGATTCCGTAGAGTGTGGATTATTCGTAAGCTCTTGAAGGGCCTCCGTTAATTCCAGACTCTTGTTGAAAAGGGCTGATGTGTTTTCCAAGCAGATGGCGATTCTTTGGGCCAGATCATCAGGCATATCTGGATTTTTTTCCTCAATTTGTTCAATAGTATCATCTACAATTTGTATGATATCAGACATTGATTGGTTGATTGAGGACTGCAACACAACAATGCGATCTCGACATGGCTTTTCTAGAACTGATGTAAGAAAACAATGCTGTGAGTTATATAACAAAGCATGAAATATATAAATGGTGTTATATTTTTCTGATCAATTGATATTATGTGAAAGGTAAGATAGAACTATTTAACATTTTACACCATCTTGATATACAACTTTCCAATTCTGAAATAGGAACATTCGTGAGAAGACCTGAAGTTGTAAGATCTGTAGTCTTGCTTTCTGTTACCTATAATTATCAGGGAGTTTTTTGGAAGCTGAACTGAATATCTGTAAAATGCATTATGAGTTAAAGAGAAATGTAAAGTACTTGGGTTATTGTAGATGCGTACCAAAGCTGAAGATATTCAGGAGGATTTCATAGTGCTGTAAAATAATTTTACTTTAAGGAGTCTAAATATCGCTTGCAATTCATTAAAAAAAAAATGCTTATAACTTTGCAAATACTAAATGCCTTGATTAATTATGTAAAAGTTGTTTGCGATATGTTTTAGTGTTTCTATATAATTCCTACATTCCAAATATATCACTTACCCCCCTCTACTGCAATCCGGACAGTGCTTACTGGAACAGTTGCAACATCTGGAATTACAATCAGGTATGTGAACCAATAATTGTTTATCTTTAGTACCAATATTTCACCCAAGTTGTACAGTCATGAAATACCTCCTTCCTTTTAATTTATTATTAAAGGCTGATTTTATTTCAGGAAATATTATTATGGTTTACGAGACCTTTAACAAGAAAATTTAACTGCCACAATATTACACAAGTCCCACCAAATATTTCAATATAAATGATTTTTTAAATGGAAAGAAAAAGGGGTGAATAATTCCAGCGGTTATTAATGCTTGCAGTCAGATACTTGTACTTTATACATGCCAATATATGTATTACATGAATTAATCCTATTAAACGAAAGATGTAATTTATGAGTTGAGAAACATCACTGAATTTCATGCCAAATATATATACTTACTGGTCTCTTCATTGCTGAATATATGTGACACTTCATCAAAAATTGTGATGAACTCAAGATGCGTCGACACGCACAACATGTAAACATCCGTTATGACAGAAAGAAGAAAAGCAGATTCAACTGATGAAGCTGCTGGAAGCTTTGATAACCTATCGGCATATTCAGCCAATTCTTCATTTTTGGCCTCCAGCTCGGACAGAAGCTCTTCCATCTGTTGGACAGGACAAGCTCCTGTACCACTCTCTACTAACAGTCTCACATATCTGGCCAAGACCAAAGTCACAGTGGTAAGACCTTTCAAATCTGCAGCACAACGGCTGAGATCATCTCTCAGAGAAAGTGCTATATCTGGTCTAGAATCGTTAAGTATAGCAGCAACTCTCAGCAATATGTCACCCCCATCACTTAGCGACTGGTTGAGGGAGGCTTCAAGTCGCAGTACACCAGAACGACACTCTGGATTTTCAACTGAAACAAGAAAATTAAGTAACCATAATATTTTGCAGGTACCATCAAACTTTTCAAATTAACAGAGAAACAGGTAACCTATCCTAGAATTTATCAATTCATATAATGAGATGCCTGTACTTAATGCATGCCAATAGAAGTATCACACGAAGGAAATCCTATTATACATAAGATGTAATTAATGAGCGAGGAATATCGCTAACTGAGACAAAGTCATGCTAAACATATACTTACTGCTATCGTCATTGCTGAATATTTCTGACACTTCAACAAAGATTGTGATAAACTCAACTTGCACCGACACACAGACCGCGTAAACATCCGTTATGACAGTAACAAGGGAAGCCGATTCATCTGATGAAGCTGCTGGAAGTTGTGATAACTCCTGGGCATATTCAGCCAATTCTTCATTTTTGGCCTCCAGCTTGGACAGAAGCTCTTCCATCTGTTGGACAGGACAAGCTCCTGTGCCACTCTCTACTAACAGTCCAACATTTTTGGCCAAGTCCAAAGTCGCAGTGAAAAGACTTTCCAAGTCTTCAGCACAACGGCCGAGATCAGCTCTCAAAGCATCTGGTATATCTGGTCTATTGTCATTAAGTATGGCAGAAACTCTCAGCAATATGTCACCCCCATCACTTAGCGACTGGTTGAGGGAGGCTTCAAGTCGTAGCACACCAGAACGACACTCTCGATTTTTAACTGAAACAGGAAAATTAAGCAACCATAATATTTTGCAGGTCCCATCAAACTTTTCAAATTAACAGATAAACAGGTAACCTATTCCAGCAATTACTTATTCATATAATGAGATCCCTATATGTCATACATGCCAAAAGAAGTATCACACGAAGGAAATCCTATTATAGATGATATATAATTTGTATTAAAAAATCTCTCTCAGAGAAATTCATGCTATATTTATACTTACTGTTATCTTCATTGCTGAATATTTCTGACACTTCAACAAAGATTGTGATAAACTCAACTTGCACCGACACACAGACCGTGTAAACATTCGTTATGACAGTAACAAGGGAAGCCGATTCATCTGATGAAGCTGCTGGAAGTTGTGATAACTCCTGGGCATATTCAGCCAATTCTTCATTTTTGGCCTCCAGCTTGGACAGAAGCTCTTCCATCTGTTGGACAGGACAAGCTCCTGTGCCACTCTCTACTAACAGTCCAACATTTTTGGCCAAGTCCAAAGTCGCAGTGAAAAGACTTTCCAAGTCTTCAGCACAACTGCCGAGATCAGCTCTCAAAGCATCTGGTATATCTGGTCTATTGTCATTAAGTATGGCAGAAACTCTCAGCAATATGTCACCCCCATCACTTAGCGACTGGTTGAGGGAGGCTTCAAGTCGCAGCACACCAGAACGACACTCTGGATTTTCAACTGAAACAAGAAAATTAAACAACCATAATATTTTGCAGGTCCCATCAAACTTTTCAAATTAACAGAGAAGCAGGTAACCTATTCCTGCAATTACTTATTCATATAATGACATGCCCTTATGTCATACATGCCAATAGAAGTATCACACGAAGGAAATCCTATAATAGATAATATATAATTTGTGTTCAGAAATCTCGCTCAGAGAAATTCATGCTATATTTATACTTACTGTTATCTTCATTGCTGAATATTTCTGACACTTCAACAAAGATTGTGATAAACTCAACTTGCACCGACACACAGACCGTGTAAACATTCGTTATGACAGTAACAAGGGAAGCCGATTCATCTGATGAAGCTGCTGGAAGTTGTGATAACTCCTGGGCATATTCAGCCAATTCTTCATTTTTGGCCTCCAGCTTGGACAGAAGCTCTTCCATCTGTTGGACAGGACAAGCTCCTGTGCCACTCTCTACTAACAGTCCCACACTTTTGGCCAAGTCCAAAGTCGCAGTGAAAAGACTTTCCAAGTCTTCAGCACAACGGCCGAGATCAGCTCTCAAAGCATCTGGTATATCTGGTCTATTGTCATTAAGTATGGCAGAAACTCTCAGCAATATGTCACCCCCATCACTTAGCGACTGGTTGAGGGAGGCTTCAAGTCGTAGCACACCAGAACGACACTCTCGATTTTTAACTGAAACAGGAAAATTAAGCAACCATAATATTTTGCAGGTCCCATCAAACTTTTCAAATTAACAGATAAACAGGTAACCTATTCCAGCAATTACTTATTCATATAATGAGATCCCTATATGTCATACATGCCAAAAGAAGTATCACACGAAGGAAATCCTATTATAGATGATATATAATTTGTATTAAAAAATCTCTCTCAGAGAAATTCATGTAACATCTATACTTACTGCTATCGTCATTGCTGAATATTTCTGACACTTCAACAAAGATTGTGATAAACTCAACTTGCACCGACACACAGACCGCGTAAACATCCGTTATGACAGTAACAAGGGAAGCCGATTCATCTGATGAAGCTGCTGGAAGTTGTGATAACTCCTTGGCATATTCAGCCAATTCTTCATTTTTGGCCTCCAGCTTGGACAGAAGCTCTTCCATCTGTTGGACAGGACAAGCTCCTGTGCCACTCTCTACTAACAGTCCAACATTTTTGGCCAAGTCCAAAGTCGCAGTGAAAAGACTTTCCAAGTCTTCAGCACAACTGCCGAGATCAGCTCTCAAAGCATCTGGTATATCTGGTCTATTGTCATTAAGTATGGCAGAAACTCTCAGCAATATGTCACCCCCATCACTTAGCGACTGGTTGAGGGAGGCTTCAAGTCGTAGCACACCAGAACGACACTCTCGATTTTTAACTGAAACAGGAAAATTAAGCAACCATAATATTTTGCAGGTCCCATCAAACTTTTCAAATTAACAGATAAACAGGTAACCTATTCCAGCAATTACTTATTCATATAATGAGATCCCTATATGTCATACATGCCAAAAGAAGTATCACACGAAGGAAATCCTATTATAGATGATATATAATTTGTATTAAAAAATCTCTCTCAGAGAAATTCATGCTATATTTATACTTACTGCTATCGTCATTGCTGAATATTTCTGACACTTCAACAAAGATTGTGATAAACTCAACTTGCACCGACACACAGACCGTGTAAACATTCGTTATGACAGTAACAAGGGAAGCCGATTCATCTGATGAAGCTGCTGGAAGTTGTGATAACTCCTGGGCATATTCAGCCAATTCTTCATTTTTGGCCTCCAGCTTGGACAGAAGCTCTTCCATCTGTTGGACAGGACAAGCTCCTGTGCCACTCTCTACTAACAGTCCAACATTTTGGGCCAAGTCCAAAGTCGCAGTGAAAAGACTTTCCAAGTCTTCAGCACAACTGCCGAGATCAGCTCTCAAAGCATCTGGTATATCTGGTCTATTGTCATTAAGTATGGCAGAAACTCTCAGCAATATGTCACCCCCATCACTTAGCGACTGGTTGAGGGACGCTTCAAGTCGCAGCACACCAGAACGACACTCTGGATTTTCAACTGAAACAAGAAAATTAAACAACCATAATATTTTGCAGGTCCCATCAAACTTTTCAAATTAACAGATAAACAGGTAACCTATTCCTGCAATTACTTATTCATATAATGAGATGCCTGTATGTCATACATGCCAATAGAAGTATCACACGAAGGAAATCCTATAATAGATAATATATAATTTGTGTTCAGAAATCTCGCTCAGAGAAATTCATGTAACATCTATACTTACTGCTATCGTCATTGCTGAATATTTCTGACACTTCAACAAAGATTGTGATAAACTCAACTTGCACCGACACACAGACCGCGTAAACATCCGTTATGACAGTAACAAGGGAAGCCGATTCATCTGATGAAGCTGCTGGAAGTTGTGATAACTCCTGGGCATATTCAGCCAATTCTTCATTTTTGGCCTCCAGCTTGGACAGAAGCTCTTCCATCTGTTGGACAGGACAAGCTCCTGTGCCACTCTCTACTAACAGTCCAACATTTTTGGCCAAGTCCAAAGTCGCAGTGAAAAGACTTTCCAAGTCTTCAGCACAACTGCCGAGATCAGCTCTCAAAGCATCTGGTATATCTGGTCTATTGTCATTAAGTATGGCAGAAACTCTCAGCAATATGTCACCCCCATCACTTAGCGACTGGTTGAGGGACGCTTCAAGTCGCAGCACACCAGAACGACACTCTGGATTTTCAACTGAAACAAGAAAATTAAACAACCATAATATTTTGCAGGTCCCATCAAACTTTTCAAATTAACAGAGAAGCAGGTAACCTATTCCTGCAATTACTTATTGATATAATGAGATGGCCTTATGTCATACATGCCAATAGAAGTATCACACGAAGGAAATCCTATAATAGATGATATATAATTTGTGTTCAGAAATCTCGCTCAGAGAAATTCATGTAACATCTATACTTACTGCTATCGTCATTGCTGAATATTTCTGACACTTCAACAAAGATTGTGATAAACTCAACTTGCACCGACACACAGACCGCGTAAACATCCGTTATGACAGTAACAAGGGAAGCCGATTCATCTGATGAAGCTGCTGGAAGTTGTGATAACTCCTGGGCATATTCAGCCAATTCTTCATTTTTGGCCTCCAGCTTGGACAGAAGCTCTTCCATCTGTTGGACAGGACAAGCTCCTGTGCCACTCTCTACTAACAGTCCAACATTTTTGGCCAAGTCCAAAGTCGCAGTGAAAAGACTTTCCAAGTCTTCAGCACAACTGCCGAGATCAGCTCTCAAAGCATCTGGTATATCTGGTCTATTGTCATTAAGTATGGCAGAAACTCTCAGCAATATGTCACCCCCATCACTTAGCGACTGGTTGAGGGACGCTTCAAGTCGCAGCACACCAGAACGACACTCTGGATTTTCAACTGAAACAAGAAAATTAAACAACCATAATATTTTGCAGGTCCCATCAAATTTTTCAAATTAACAGAGAAACATGTAATCTATTCCACCAATTATTAACAGATATGATGCGATGCCTGTACATCATGCGTACCAATATATATATTAGACGAAGGAAATCTTATTATTCATAATATGTAATATATGATTTTAGGAACATCACTGACTCATTGATTCATGCCACATATGCATTTTATATTATTGTTGCTGATTGATTGGTCCCTCGAGAAACTAACATTTCTCCAGCTGTCACGGGTCTTTTAAAAACTTTGAAATTTAACTAGATAACTTGACTTATTCAAATAACCAAAACTACAGAGTAATGGATAGAGACATGCCAAAATGAAAATATTTTAGATATATTCTCGCGCTATTACGAGGACATAAATAATGCAATTACCCGTATGTGTGATAGGGTGGTACCGGAGGCAAGTAAGCATTACCTTTAGCCTGATGATTCTGATGGCAAGGTGATAATCCCCAACCATACCGACATATCTCTGCCTCTTAGTCATCTGACTGTCAAGTGACCTGATGCCGGTATATTTCCGGACGCGCACCTTCAAACACACGCATACGCATTTTGTACATGTAGATGTTATAAACTATAAATCTTACATTTTATGACGTAAGATATATATGTAAAATCTATTTACAAGATAACTCCTCCCTGAGTAACCCGGTTACTCACTCTACTTGTCTCCAAACTAGCATTCTTTGCAGACTAAAAGCACACGGCACACAC
>NW_028234411.1:1968995-1993995 GCF_977035675.1 Penaeus japonicus
CAAGTCCTGTAACAGTTCTTCAAAATCATCTACAGGACAAGATTCCGTAGAGTGTGGATTATCCGTAAGCTCTTGAAGGGCCTCTGTTGATTCCAGACTCCTGTTGAAAAGGGCTGATGTGTTTTCCCAGCAGATAAAGAGCCTTTGGACCAGATCATCAGGCAAATCTGGATTTTTTTCCTCGATTTGTTCAATGGTATCATTTACAATTTGTATGATATCAGACATTGATTGGTTGATTGAGGACTGCAACACAATAATACGATCTCGACATGGCTTTTCTAGAACTGATATAAGAAAATTTCAAAAATAAATATGAATTATCTTATGACATGTTATACTTTATTTAAAACAATGCTGTGAGTTATATAACAAAGCATGAAATATATAAATGGTGTTATATTTTTTTATTAAATGATATGTGAAAGGTAAGATAGACTTATATAACGTTTTAAATCATCTTAATGTACAAATTCCCAATTCTAAGATAGGAACAGTCGTGAGAAAACCTATCATACATAAGATGTAATTAATGAGCGAGGAATATCACTAACTCAGACAAATTCATGCCAAACATATACTTACTGGTCGATTCTTCGCTGAATATTTCAGACACTTTATTAAAGATTGTGATAAACTCAAGTTGCACCGACACACACAACGTGTAAACATCCGTTATGACAGTAACAAGGGAAGCCGATTCATCTGATGAAGCTGCTGGAAGATGTGATAATTCCTTGGCATATTCAGCCAATTCTTCATTTTTGGCCTCCAGCTTGGACAGAAGCTCTTCCATCTGTTGGACAGGACAAGCTCCTGTGCCACTCTCTACTAACAGTTCCACATTTTTGGCCAAGTCCAAAGTCGCAGTGAAAAGCTTTTCTAAATCTTCAGCACAACGGCCGAGATCAGCTCTCAAAGAATCTGGTATGTCTGGTCTAGACTCGGTAAGTATGGCAGCAACTCTTAGCAATATGTCACCCCCATCACTTAGCGACTGGTTGAGGGAGGCTTCAAGTCGCAGTACACCAGAACGACACTCTGGATTTTCAACTGAAACAAGAAAATTAAGTAACCATAATATTTTACAGGTCCCATCAAACTTTTCCAATGAATACTGAAAAAGGTTACCTAATCCAGCAGTAACTGATTCATAAATTGAGATGCCTTTATGTCATACATGCCAGTAGAAGTATCCCATGAAGAAAATCCTATTATAGATAATATATAATTTGAGTTAAGAAACCTTACTCAGAAAAATTCAAGCAACATATATACTTACTGGTGTCTTCATTGCTGAATATTTCTGACACTTCATCAAAGATTGTGATAAACTCAACTTGCACCGACACACACAATGTGTAAACATCCGTTATGACAGTAACAAGGGAAGCCGATTCATCTGATGAAGCTGCTGGAAGCTGTGATAACTCCTTGGCATATTCATCCAATTCTTCATTTTTGGCCTCCAGATTGGACAGAAGCTCTTCCATCTGTTGGACAGGACAAGCTCCTGTGCCACTCTCTACTAACAGTCCAACACTTTTGGCCAAGTCCAAAGTTGAAGTGAAAAGAGTTTCCAAGTCTACAGCACAACGGCCAATATCAGCTCTCAAAGAATCTGGTATATCTGGTCTATTCTCACTAAGTATGGCAGCAACTCTCAGCAATATGTCACCCCCATCACTTAGCGACTGGTTGAGGGAGGCTTCAACTCGCAGCACACCAGAACGACACTCTGGATTTTCAACTGAAACAAGAAAATTAAGTAACCATAATATTTTGCAGGTCCCTTCAAACTTTTCCAATGAATACAGAAACAGGTAACCTATTCCAACAGTAACTGATTCATAAATTGAGATCCTTTATGTCATACATGCATACAAGTATCCCATGAAGCAAATCCTATTATAGATTATATATAATTTGAGTTAAGAAACCTTGCTCAGAGAAATTCAAGCTACATATATACTTACTGGTGTCTTCATTGCTGAATATTTCTGACACTTCATCAAAGATTGTGATAAATTCAAGTTGCACTGACACACACAATGTGTAAACATCCGTTATGACAGTAACAAGGGAAGCCGATTCATCTGATGAAGCTGCTGGAAGCTGTGATAACTCCTGGGCATATTCAGCCAATTCTTCATTTTTGGTCTCCAGATTGGACAGAAGCTCTTCCATCTGTTGGACAGGACAAGCTCCTGTGCCACTCTCTACTAACAGTCCAACATTTTTGGCCAAGTCTAAAGTCGCAGTGAAAAGCTTTTCTAAATCTTCAGCACAACGGCTGAGATCAGCTCTCAGAGAATCTGGTATATCTGGTCTATTCTCATCAAGTATGGCAGCAACTCTCAGCAATATGTCACCCCCATCACTTAGCGACTGGTTGAGGGAGGCTTCAACTCGCAGCACACCAGAACGACACTCTGGATTTTCAACTGAAACAAGAAAAGTAAGTAACCATAATATTTTGCAGGTCCCTTCAAACTTTTCCAATGAATACAGAAACAGGTAACCTATTCCAGCAGTAACTTATTCATATAATGAGATGCCTTTATGTCATACATGCCAGTAGAAGTATCCCATGAAGCAAATCCTATTATAGATAATATATGATTTGAGTTAAGAAAACTTGCTCAGAGAAATTCAAGCTACATATATACTTACTGGTGTCTTCATTGCTGAATATTTCTGACACTTCATCAAAGATTGTGATAAACTCAACTTGCACCGACACACACAACGTGTAAACATCCGTTATGACAGTAACAAGGGAAGCCGATTCATCTGATGAAGCTGCTGGAAGCTGTGATAACTCCTTGGCATATTCAGCTAATTCTTCATTTTTGGCCTCCAGATTGAACAGAAGCTCTTCCATCTGTTGGACAGGACAAGCTCCTGTGCCACTCTCTACTAACAGTCCAACACTTTTGGCCAAGTCCAAAGTCGCAGTGAAAAGCTTTTCTAAATCTTCAGCACAACGGCTGAGATCAGCTCTCAAAGAATCTGGTATATCTGGTCTAGACTCGGTAAGTATGGCAGCAACTCTTAGCAATATGTCACCCCCATCACTTAGCGACTGGTTGAGGGAGGCTTCAACTCGCAGCACACCAGAACGACACTCTGGATTTTCAACTGAAACAAGAAAATTAAGTAACCATAATATTTTGCAGGTCCCTTCAAACTTTTCCAATGAATACAGAAACAGGTAACCTATTCCAGCAGTAACTTATTCATATAATGAGATGCCTTTATGTCATACATGCCAGTAGAAGTATCCCATGAAGCAAATCCTATTATAGATAATATATGATTTGAGTTAAGAAACCTCACTCAGAGAAATTCAAGCTACATATATACTTACTGGTGTCTTCATTGCTGAATATTTCTGACACTTCATCAAAGATTGTGATAAACTCAACTTGCACCGACACACACAATGTGTAAACATCCGTTATGACAGTAACAAGGGAAGCCGATTCATCTGATGAAGCTGCTGGAAGCTGTGATAACTCCTTGGCATATTCATCCAATTCTTCATTTTTGGCCTCCAGATTGGACAGAAGCTCTTCCATCTGTTGGACAGGACAAGCTCCTGTGCCACTCTCTACTAACAGTCCAACACTTTTGGCCAAGTCCAAAGTCGCAGTGAAAAGCTTTTCTAAATCTTCAGCACAACGGCTGAGATCAGCTCTCAAAGAATCTGGTATGTCTGGTCTAGACTCGGTAAGTATGGCAGCAACTCTTAGCAATATGTCACCCCCATCACTTAGCGACTGGTTGAGGGAGGCTTCAACTCGCAGCACACCAGAACGGCACTCTGGATTTTCAACTGAAACAAGAAAAGTAAGTAACCATAATATTTTGCAGGTCCCTTCAAACTTTTCCAATGAATACAGAAACAGGTAACCTATTCCAACAGTAACTTATTCATACAATGAGATGCCTTTATGTCATAAATGCCAGTAGAAGTATCCCATGAAGAAAATCCTATTATAGATAATATATAATTTGAGTTAAGAAACCTCGCTTAGAGAAATTCAAGCTACATATATACTTACTGGTGTCTTCATTGCTGAATATTTCTGACACTTCATCAAAGATTGTGATAAACTCAACTTGCACTGACACACACAATGTGTAAACATCCGTTATGACAGTAACAAGGGAAGCCGATTCATCTGATGAAGCTGCTGGGAGCTGTGATAACTCCTTGGCATATTCAGCCAATTCTTCATTTTTGGCCTCCAGATTGGACAGAAGCTCTTCCATCTGTTGGACAGGACAAGCTCCTGTGCCACTCTCTACTAACAGTCCAACATTTTTGGCCAAGTCCAAAATCGCAGTGAAAAGCTTTTCTAAATCTTCAGCACAACGGCCGAGATCAGCTCTCAAAGAATCTGGTATGTCTGGTCTAGACTCGGTAAGTATGGCAGCAACTCTTAGCAATATATCACCCCCATCACTTAGCGACTGGTTGAGGGAGGCTTCAACTCGCAGCACACCAGAACGACACTCTGGATTTTCAACTGAAACAAGAAAATTAAGTAACCATAATATTTTGCAGGTCCCATCAAACTTTTCCAATGAATACAGAAACAGGTAACCTATTCCAGCAGTAACTTATTCATATAATGAGATGCCTTTATGTCATACATGCCAGTAGAAGTATCCCATGAAGAAAATCCTATTATAGATAATATATGATTTGAGTTAAGAAACCTCGCTCAGAGAAATTCAAGCTACATATATACTTACTGGTGTCTTCATTGCTGAATATTTCTGACACTTCATCAAAGATTGTGTTAAATTCAAGTTGCACTGACACACACAATGTGTAAACATCCGTTATAACAGTAACAAGGGAAGCCGATTCATCTGATGAAGCTGCTGGAAGCTGTGATAACTCCTGGGCATATTCAGCTAATTCTTCATTTTTGGCCTCCAGATTGGACAGAAGCTCTTCCATCTGTTGGACAGGACAAGCTCCTGTGCCACTCTCTACTAACAGTCCCACGCTTTTGGCCAAGTCCAAAGTTGAAGTGAAAAGTGTTTCCAAGTCTACAGCACAACGGCCGAGATCAGCTCTCAAAGAATCTGGTATATCTGGTCTATTCTCATCAAGTATGGCAGCAACTCTCAGCAATATGTCACCCCCATCACTTAGCGTCTGGTTGAGGGAGGCTTCAAGTCGCAGCACACCAGAACGACACTCTTGATTTTCAACTGAAACAAGAAAATTAAGTAACCATAATATTTTGCAGGTCCCATCAAATTTTTCAAATCAACAGAGAAACAGGTAACCCATTCCAACAGTAACTGATTCATAAATTGAGATCCTTTATGTCATACATACATACAAGTATCCCATGAAGCAAATCCTATTATAGATAATATATAATTTGAGTTAAGAAACCTCGCTCAGATAAATTCAAGCTACATATATACTTACTGGTGTCTTCATTGCTGAATATTTCTGACACTTCATCAAAGATTGTGATAAATTCAAGTTGCACCGACACACACAATGTGTAAACATCCGTTATGACAGTAACAAGGGAAGTCGATTCATCTGATGAAGCTGCTGGAAGTTGTGATAACTCCTGGGCATATTCAGCCAATTCTTCATTTTTGGCCTCCAGCTTGGACAGAAGCTCTTCCATCTGTTGGACAGGACAAGCTCCTGTGCCACTCTCTACTAACAGTCCAACATTTTTGGCCAAGTCCAAAGTCGCAGTGAAAAGACTTTCCAAGTCTACAGCACAACGGCCGAGATCAGCTCTCAAAGAATCTGGTATATCTGGTCTATTGTCATTAAGTATGGCAGAAACTCTCAGCAATATGTCACCCCCATCACTTAGTGACTGGTTGAGGGAGGCTTCAACTCGCAGCACACCAGAACGACACTCTGGATTTTCAACTGAAACTAGAAAATTAAGTAACCATAATATTTTGCAGGTCCCATCAAATTTTTCAAATCAACAGAGAAACGGGTAACCTATTCCAGCAGTAACTGATTCATAAATTGAGATCCTTTATGTCATACATGCATACAAGTATCCCATGAAGCAAATCCTATTATAGATTATATATAATTTGAGTTAAGAAACCTTGCTCAGAGAAATTCAAGCTATATATATACTTACTGGTGTCTTCATTGCTGAATATATCTGACACTTCATCAAAGATTGTGATAAACTCAACTTGCACCGACACACACAACGTGTAAACATCCGTTATGACAGCAACAAGGGAAGCTGATTCATCTGATGAAGCTGCTGGAAGCTGTGATAACTCCTTGGCATATTCAGCTAATTCTTCATTTTTGGCCTCCAGATTGAACAGAAGCTCTTCCATCTGTTGGACAGGACAAGCTCCTGTGCCACTCTCTACTAACAGTCCAACTCTTTTGGCCAAGTCCAAAGTCGCAGTGAAAAGCTTTTCTAAATCTTCAGCACAACGGCTGAGATCAGCTCTCAAAGAATCTGGTATGTCTGGTCTAGACTCGGTAAGTATGGCAGCAACTCTTAGCAATATGTCACCCCCATCACTTAGCGACTGGTTAAGGGAGGCTTCAACTCGCAGCACACCAGAACGACACTCGGGATTTTCAACTGAAACAAGAAAATTAAGTAACCATAATATTTTACAGGTCCCATCAAACTTTTCCAATGAATACAGAAACAGGTAACCTATTCCAGCAGTAACTTATTCATATAATGAGATGCCTTTATGTCATACATGCTAGTAGAAGTATCACACGAAGGAAATCCTATTATAGATAATATATAATTTGAGTTGAGAAACCTCGCTCAGATAAATTCAAGCTACATATATACTTACTGGTGTCTTCATTGCTGAATATTTCTGACACTTCATCAAAGATTGTGATAAACTCAACTTGCACCGACACACACAACGTGTAAACATCCGTTATGACAGTAACAAGGGAAGCCAATTCATCTGATGAAGCTGCTGGAAGTTGTGATAACTCCTGGGCATATTCAGCCAATTCTTCATTTTTGGCCTCCAGATTGAACAGAAGCTCTTCCATCTGTTGGACAGGACAAGCTCCTGTGCCACTCTCTACTAACAGTTCCACATTTTTGGCCAAGTCCAAAATCGCATTGAAAAGCTGTTCCAAGTCTACAGCACAATGGCTGAGATCATCTTTCAGAGAATGTGGTAGATCTGGTTCATTCTCATTAAGTATGGCAGCAACTCTCAGCAATATGTCACCCCCGTCACTTAGCGACTGGTTGAGGGAGGCTTGAAGTTGCAGCACACCAGAACGACACTCTGGATTTTCAACTGAAACGAGGATATTAATTCACCATAATGTTTTCCAGGTCCTACCATATTTTCATATGAAGAGCAAAACAGCTATCCTCTTTCAGCAGTTACTAATTCATGTAACCAGATATCTGTAATTTATACATGCCAATATATGTATCACATGAAGTAAATCCTAATATGAAAAATTTGTAATTTATGAGATAAGGGACATTGCTGACTCAGAGAAATTCATGCCACCTATGTACTTACATGTCTGTTCATTGTTGAATGTTTCTGACACTTCATCAAAGATTGTGATGAACTGAAGTTGCACTGACACACAGAACCAATAAACATCGGTTATTACAGTGACAAAGGAAGATGATTCTTCTGATGAAGCTGCTGGAAGCTGTGATAACTTATCAGCATTTTCAGCTAATTCTTCGTTTTTGGCCTCTAGGTCAGACAGAAGCTCTTCCATCTGTTGGACAGGACAAGCTCCTGTGCCACTCTGTACTAACAATCCTACATTTTTGGCCAATTCCAAAGTCGCACTGAAAAGCCGTTCCAAGTCTGCAGCACAACGGCTGAGATCATCTCTCAGAGAATCTGGTATGTCTGGTCTAGACTCGGTAAGTATTGCAGCAACTCTCAGCAATATGTCACCCCCATCACTTAGCGACTGGTTGAGGGAGGCTTTAAGTCGTAGAACACCAGATCGACACTCTGGATTTTCAACTGAAACAAGAAAATTAAGTAATCATAATATTCAGCAGGTTCCTATTTACTTACTGGTCTCTTCATTGCTGAATATTTCTGACACTTCATCAAAGATTGTGATGAACTCAAGTTGCACTTATACACAGAGCCAGTAAACATCGGCTATGACAATGACAAGGGAAGTCGATTCATCTGATGAAGCTGCTGGAAGCTGTGATAAGTCATCAGCATATTCAGCCAATTCTTTATTTTTGGCTTCCAGTTTAAAAAGAAGCTCTTCCATTTGTTGGACAGGACAAGTTCCTGTACCACTCTCTACTAACAGTCCCACATTTTTAGCCAAGTTCAAAGTCGCAGTAAAAAGCCCTTCTAAGTCTGCAGCACATTGTCTGAGATCATCTCTCAGAGAATGTGGTATCTCTGGTCTAGACTCGTTAAGTATGGTAGCAACTCTCAGCAATATGTCACCCCCATCACTGAGTTGGTTGAGGGAGGCTTCAAAATATTTTGCAGGTCCTACCATACTTTTTATATTAATAACAAGACAAGTAACTTCTTCCAGCAGTTACTAATAAATGTAACGAGATGCCTGTACTCTATACATACCATTATATGTATCACATGAAGTAAATCCTATTACACATAAGATGATATTTATGAGCTGGGGAACAATACATATATCTATTCGTCTCTTCATTCTTATGTCTCTTTAATTGTTTTGATATTTTAATTGCCGATTGATTATTTTTTTAATTTAAAGATAAAAGTGAAAAGCATGGTGTCTCCCTTTTCTTGATCAGATCTTAAATTTTGATTGGTGAATATGGGTGTTTTCATTTTAATCAGAAAGATGTATGTCTACCTAAAGTAGAATATGAAAATAAGTCATATATAATAAAACCAGTTTTATCTTCATCGGTCAAAATCACGACCAAGTGAGGGGGAGAGGGATCTCCTATTTATAAAATCGGGGGCCTTACAAAGTCATTAAAAATGTTTAATGTTAGTACACACAGTTTAAGAAAAACAAATGTGATGTATCTATGCCCCACTGCTTAAAAAATCTATTTATAGATATTTTTGGTGATTGCACCGTCACAATTTGTATTATATAACAAACAAACAAAAAAAAAAGTTGAAAATTTACGAATCTACAGATTTCCCCAATAATTGTATATTTTCTTGTCACTCTTCTAGACCTCCACAATCTTAGTTTTAATAAATGAATAATATCAACACACAATGCTAGTCTTTAAAAAGTGTGCCATATTTATTATGTGCACACAATATGAATAAGACAGTATCAGGAGAAAAAAATTAAGGGGTTAAAAAAAAGTTGATTATCTGAATCTTTTTGCTTGACAGTCTCCTTGAACAGATAACATTCACTGTACTTACATAGCATAGAATATCAGAATCTCCGGATATCAATCCCTTTCTATAGCATGCTATCATGCTAGCTGGATGGCATCTCCCCCATCCCCTCCCTCAGTCCGCTTGTCCTCCTCTCCAGTTGCTAAATTTGCTTCCTCCCCCATTTTATTTAGTTATATCTTATTCGGACGGAACTGCCCCCTGGCAACTGGAACGCCTACAGGCAATCCGACCGCCACGGTAAGCATTCAGTTATGATGATCAGATGAGTCAGCCTCGTTCATATAGCCCGGGCGAAGCGACGTCTTCGCAAATCTCTCTGAACTGAACTGAACTTATTCGGGTGGACTTTGTAGGTAATGTTCATTCATTTTATTGACTAGTATCCAATCTATTGACTACAATGTGGCAAAGCATTAACAGCCGTATCTCTAGTCATTCTCACGCCATGATCTGAGTCGCATCCTGAGTTGCAATGTTTTCGCATTTTACGAAATATTACTGGAACGGTTGCCATGTCCATCGTCTGAGTACAAGAGTTAAAATTATTACGGCTTTGTCAATGTCCTTCCCGCGGTGACCATGATAATGGCAAAGGACTAGGGAAACAGTCGTAGGCACTATTATTGGAAGGATGATGAATCAGTGTGAGAGCATGTACTCTCTGCAAAGTATTCCCGGGACCTCTGTAATCGTGGGCAGAATTGTCTCACAAAATAATTGTCATCTTCAGAAGCACTATAATAAATGACGACTTTAAAACGATATTATCAAGAAAAGAGAAAAGACATGCTTTTTCCAACATGGCTGAATCAGTAGTACGGCGAAGTGTTCGTAGTTAATTTATGCGTTCATGACCCAGCTGCTTCTTCGTTATTTATATAGTATGTCGCGAAATACAACTACAGATGAACTTTGATAGATCATCTATCCTTGTTAAAGTTACTTGTTTGCAGTTACAAAGTTTAATAATAATTCCTGTATTCCTTCTGTATCACTTACCTCCCTCTACAGTAGTTCCAACAGTAGTAACTGGAACACTCGTTTCTGGGACAGCGGTAACATCACCTAGACGAGAAATAAGTAAAGGTTAATGATTCATACGTTGCTTGTGTCAAGATACAAAGTTTCATTATGGTTCCTGCATTCCTTAAGTGCCACTTACCTCCCTTTTCTGTAGTTTCAACAGTGTTAACTGGAATAGTCATATCTGGGATGGTGGTAACGTCCCCTAGAACAGAAATAATTGTATGGTCATGACCAAAAGTTACTTGTTGCAAGTTGCTATGTTTCGTAATAATACATTTCAAATAAGTCACTTACCTCCCTTTTCTGTGGTGGTAATCGGAACAGTCGTCACTTGGACAGTCGTAGCATCATCTGGAACGGAAATAACTGTAGTTTCATGTTCCAAAAGTTATTCGCCTAATGTATCAATGTTTAATTATATTTTTTGTGTTCCAATTACACTACAATGCCCTTTCTGTAATTTTAATAGTGGTTACTGGAATTGAAATCAATACAACCGGCGATTTACTCAGTCCCGGTTGCACGGCTGGTTATGATCCAGCATTGCAATTATGATGTATTATAACCACATACCAACCTCTAATGTAGTTTAATGTGAGGGAAAGGAATGGAACGACCCATTCCATTTAGCCTACGACAGGGGTGGACGGTTGAAAGCTTCCATATATAGAGAAAATAAAAGTTTGCCATTTTAAGACATTTCTATATGAAATATGTATATTAGGTTGCAATATTATGGTATGCATTGCCAGGCGCACGTGATGTGTGAGGACTCAATTCCGAGTAACACTCTCTCTTTCTCTCTCTCTCTATGCGCGCTCGCCTGGCGTAGCATCTGCTCCGCCAATCTGGCTTATCCTCTCTCTCTCTCTCTCTCTCTCTTTCTGTCTGTCTCACTCTCTGTATATGTGTATGTGTGTGCATGTACGTGTGTGTGTATGTGTGTGTGTGTGTGTGTGTGTGTGTGTGTGTGTGTGTGTGTGTGTGTGAGAGAGAGAGAGAGAGAGGTAGAAAAAGGTGGGAAGAGGAGAGAAGGAGGTGGAGTAGAATGACGGAGTACCAGGAGAAAACTCACCTTTTTTAGTGACATGTTTGAGTGACGCAATCTGATTTATCTTAGTTGACTCATTATTTATAAGGGTTTTTTCTTAAGAAACAAGACACAAGGGATCCCTGCCAGTATCATTATATTCACATTCACTTGGCACGGACATCGTATGGCCCCAGCGGATTCATTTGGTTGTTGACATGTTTTTTTTCTGCAGGATTCGCTGTGATGTGAATGAAGCTTCCAGGGTTTACTATATACAGCCTAATCTAAGTTACATAAATTTCAAGCTTTTGGAACGGCAACTACACTTAAAAAATGATAAAATAGATGAACATGAAACAAGAAATAGATTCACAGCGCTAGCTGTTTCACGTATATTGAATTTGTCACGTCGAATCAATGCTTAAATTTTTCGTTATGGTACATACACGGAAACAAAGGGTCTGTTTACCCTTTGGTGTTGATGTGGAAATAGGCAAATAATTTTCCTAATAACACCAGAGGGTGCCCCTGTCTCTGTGTAATCTTGTGTAAACACGATAACATGATGTAAGCTGGACAAACATGGCGGAAGGGTCGGAGTGAGCCGGACGGAGGGACAAAGCCAAAAGACGGATTGGTGCTTCTGTTGCGTGGATGCTGGAGTCCTTGTGCGTGCGCCCTTGTGACCTGGTTACTTGTGATTAGCCCTTGTACTTGTACCGGGCTGAAATTCACACGCTTAACCTTTGTATTCATCCACCTCCATGTTTGGAAATTCCTTGTTATGTGTGGATGTGAGAAACAGAGAAAGAGGAGTCGGGTTTATTCATCATGTTCACATTCTGTTTCGTACGAGAGAGAGGGAGAGAGAGAGAGAGAGAGTGAGAGTGAGAGAGAGAGAAGGAGAGAGAGAGAGAGAGAGAGAGAATATATACACAGACAAATAGACATATAGATAAATACATAGATAAACAAATAAGTAGATAGGAAGAGAGCGAGCGAGAGAGAGAGAATAATACTAATACTAGTAATAATAAGGATTATAATGATGAGGAGAATGATAGAAATCATGATAATAATAATAATAATAATAATAATAACATTAATAATAATAACAATAATGATAATGATATGGGATGATATCAATAGTAAGATTGACCTAACGAGGATGGAAATATTGATAATATTTCCAATGATAATGATAACAACAACTATGATAATGATAATAGTAATATTTAACTTCAGTATCATATTATTACCATCATCATGATTATTATCAGCAGTATAATTATCATTATCATTGTTATTATCATTATTATCCTCATTAATACTATTATTATCTTTATTCATATCAGCATTACTATTAATACTCTCATTGCAATCGTTATTATCATCATTATCATTATTGATATTGTTGTCGTGTTTATTATAAATATGATCATTTTCATGATAATCAGCATTATTTTTCAATTATCATCAGCATCATTATCATTATTTTTTTATTATCATTCTTATTATCATCATCATAAAATTAATCATCATCATCATCGGGTCAGCAGAGGTCAAGCAAAGGTGTTTGTATTGACCTCACCTGCCCCGATTTGTTGCAAATATCATTCCCTTCTAACTCATCATGCCTTTATATGCCCTTATCTATTTTTAAATTTTAAACCGTATTGTTATTTATGTTTCAATCAATGAAACGGGAGGGACAGTGTTCGCTTTCTGAAACATAAAGACATCGATTTAAAATCATATTTCCAATACGTTTCTCATGTGTTCTCATGTACGGTTAATTTTACTTCTGTTCTATTGAATAAAGAAAGATTAGCAATAAGTTCCTTTCTTCAAAATTGCGAAATTTGGAGGAATGGTGAATATACTGATAAGGCGAGTGCACTACCGTACTACATTAACTAAGTAAACAACCAAGTGACTTGCCGACTTTCTTATCAATGCCAAAGGATAAACTGACTTTGCGATAAGAAACACTTTCCATGAATGCGCTGTCACGAAATGTTTTATGAACAGATTCTAAATGACAATCTGTATGTAACAGGCGGTGATTTAAATATGCTTCTTTTGTTTCAATTTCATTTTTCTGTTGAAATAAGACTTCTTTATGAGTAATACGTTCATGTTTTGTGAAAAAAAAAAATGACGCTAGATGTAGTTGTCCTTCTAAAAGCTTGAGCTTTATGTAACTTATGTACCTGTAGTGAACCTTGTCAACACCTAAATGACTCAGCTGTTGACCATATGATGCCCGTGCATAGGGAATGTGAATATCATGCAAGTAATAGCGATCGCTTGTCTTGCACTAAAGGAAAACATTTATAACGTGAGTGAAACAAAAAGTGTTTACGTCAGGAAAAGAAATATCGGTGCGTAGGAGAAAGAGAGTCATATAAACAAGTACAGAGAAGGAATCAATGCGAGTCAGAGACTCCTATTCAACACTTACGTTTCACATAAAAATAAATGCTATCAAAGATCGAATATAGAAATTGTAAGTAAGCTTGACCGATATGGCGATGGATTATTATCGGATGCACAGTACTTTATTACTATGGTTAAATATTAGCTATTAATCAATGGCTATTAGCGAACCCCTTCCCCTTCCTCTTCTCTCTCTCTTTCTCTTTCTCTTTCTCTCTCTCTCTCTCTCCCTCCCTCTCTCTCTCTCTTTCTCTTTCTCTCTCTCTCTCTCTTTCTTTCTCTCGGATGTAAATAAATTTGCACGGAACTGTGACTGTGAAGGTACATTTAAATGAAACGACATACTTTACCTTTATGTGTGATCGTAGCAATTTCACTTGTCAACTCGGTAATTGTGTCCCTCTCTGTAGTTGGAATTTCAGTTGGTTTTGCATTTTCCTCCTCATCCATTGCGGTAAATATCTGAATAATATGGATAACAATCACAGTGACCTGTCTATTAATTCTAATGATATATGCATGGAAATCTTGAAGCTGGGACAGAATTTCCATTCCAGACACTCTCTTCACCCTCCGCGAAGTTAGAGGTAGTCCAGCTATTATGTCAATGATAGCTTGCCATTCTGTGGCCTTCGCGCTCAAGTCCTTCGACAGTTCCTCAAAATCATCCACAGGACAAGATGCCGCAGTGTCTTGATTATTCGTAAGTTCTTGAATGACCTCGTTTAATTCCAGACTCCTATCGAAAAGGGCTGATGTGTTTCCCACGCAGTTAATGATTCTTTGGAACAGATCATCAGGCATTTCTGGATTTTTTTCCTCGATTTGTTCAATAGTTTCATTTACGAGTTGTATGACATCAGCCATACTGTCGTTGATTGAAGACTGCAACACAAGGATACGATCTCGACATGCCTTGTCTAGAACTGATGTAAGAAAATGTAAAAAATAATTATACGGTATCTTAATTAAGACATGTTACTCTATGAAAAACAAGTCTTTGAATTGTATACCAAAGCATGAAGTATATAGATGATGTTATAACTTTTTTTTTCACATATTTTGTGAAAGGTAAGATAGGACTATTTTAGACTCTACACCATCCAAATGTACAAGTTACTTCCCAATTCTGAATAAGGAACTGTCGTAAGAACACCTTAAGCTATAAGATCTGTAAGACTGCTTTCTGTTACCTGACCATCAGATATACCTAGTTAATAGTTAATAAGGATTTTTGGAAGCTGAATTGAATGTCTGTAAAATGCCTTCGAAGTTAAAGAGAGGATTTCATAGTGATGTAAGATGCTCTTACTTTGGTGAGGCTAAATATCACTTCATAGTCATTAAAAATGTTTGTAGGTTTGCGAACTATTGCTAAGTGCCTTGTTTAATGATATAACAGTTGTTTGTGATAGGTTCCAGTTTCTTTATAATTCCTGTGTTCCAAACATATCACTTACCTCCCCCATCTGTAGTTACAACAGTTGTAACTGGAACAGTCGTTTCTGGGACAGTTGTAACATCACCTGGATTAGAAATAATTGTAAGTTCATGATCCAAGTCATTGTTTCAAGTTACAATGTTATATCATAATTCCAAATATACCCCAAAGTCCCCCTTCTGTAGCTTCAACAGTGGTAATTGGAACAGTCGATACAGGGACAGTTGTAACATCACTTGGATCAGAAATAATTGCAGGTTTATGATCCAATTTGCCACTTCAATTTGCAATGTTCTGTTATAATTCCTAGCTTCCAAATATGGCACTTACCTCCCTCAATTGTAGTTTCAAAAGTGGTAACTGGAACAGTCGTTTCTGGGACAGTTGTGACATCAGGTTACAATCTTACATGATTACTACATTCCAAACATGTCACTTACCTCCCCCTTCTGCAGTTTCAATAGTGGTAACTGGAACAGTAGTTTCTGGGACAGTCGTTACATCACCTGAAATAGAAATAATTGTAGTTTTATGATCCAAGTTGCCATTTCAAGTTACAATGTTAAGTTATAATTGATGCATTCCAAACACGCCACTTACCTCCCCCTTCTGTAGCTTTAACAGTGGTAACTGGAACAGTTGTTTCTTGGACAGTCGTAACAATACCTAAAACAGAAATAATTATAGGTTTATGATTCAAACTGCAGCTTCAAGTTACAATGTTATGTTATAATTCCTGCATTCCAAACATGCCACTTACCTCCCCCTTCTGTAGTTTCGTCAGTGCTAACTGGAACAGTCCCTTCTGGGACATTCGTAACATCACCTGAAACAGAAATAATTGTGGGTTTATGATCCAAGTTGCCGTCTTAAGTTGCAATGTAATGGTTTAAATCCTGCCTTCCAAACATGCCACTTACCTCCCCCTTCTGTAGTTTCGCCAGTGCTAACTGGAACAGTCCCTTCTGGGACATTCGTAACATCACCTGAAACAGAAATAATTGTGAGTTTATGATCCAAGTTGCCGTCTTAAGTTGCAATGTAATGGTTTAAATCCTGCCTTCCAAACATGCCACTTACCTCCCCCTTCTGTAGTTTCGTCAGTGCTAACTGGAACAGTCCCTTCTGGGACATTCGTAACATCACCTGAAACAGAAATAATTGTGGGTTTATGATCCAAGTTGCCGTCTTAAGTTGCAATGTAATGGTTTAAATCCTGCCTTCCAAACATGCCACTTACCTCCCCCTTCTGTAGTTTCGTCAGTGCTAACTGGAACAGTCCCTTCTGGGACATTCGTAACATCACCTGAAACAGAAATAATTGTGGGTTTATGATCCAAGTTGCCGTCTTAAGTTGCAATGTAATGGTTTAAATCCTGCCTTCCAAACATGCCACTTACCTTCCCCTTCTGTAGTTTCGTCAGTGCTAACTGGAACAGTCCCTTCTGGGACATTCGTAACATCACCTGAAACAGAAATAATTGTGGGTTTATGATCCAAGTTGCCGTCTTAAGTTGCAATGTAATGGTTTAAATCCTGCCTTCCAAATATACCACTTACCTCCCTCAATTGTAGTTTCGTCAGTGCTAACTGGAATAGTCCCTTCTGGGACATTCGTAACATCACCTGAAACATAAATACTTTTAGGTTTATGATCCATATTGCCGTTTCAAGTTATATTAATGTTATATTATAATGCCTGATATTTCATTATTATTTTTGCACTTCAAATATGTCCCTTACCTCCTCCTTCTGTAGTTTCAACAGTGGTAACTGGATCAATCGTTTCTGGGACAGTCGTAACATCACCTGGATCAGAAATAATTGTAGATTTATGATCGAAGGTGCTTGTTTCAGTTTACAATATTACATTATGATTACTGCATTCCAATTATGCCACTTACCTCCCCCTTCTGTAGTTTCGACAATGGTAACTGGAACAGTCGTAATATCACCTGGATTAGAAATAATTGTAGGTTTATGATCGAAGTTGCCTTTTCAAGTTGCAATGTTATATTATAATTCCAGTCTTCCAAATATACCACTTACCTCCATCAATTGTAGTTTTCTCAGTGGCAACTGGACCAGTCGTTTCTTGAACAGTTGTAACATCACCTGCATCAGAAATAAGTGTAGATTTATGATCCAAGTTACCGTTTCAAGTTGCAATATTATATTATAATTCCAAATATGCCTCTTACCTCCCCCATCTGTAGTTTCAACAGTGGTATCTGGAAAAATTGTTGCAATGCTATGTTATAATTCCTGCCTTCCAAATATACCACTTACCTCCTTTAATTGTAGTTTCAGCAACTGGAACAGTCGTTGTAACATCACCTGGATAAGAAATAATTGTAGACTTATGATCCAAGTTGCCGTTTCAAGTTACAATATTATATCATAATTCCTGCATTCCAAACATGCCATTTACCTCCCCCAATTGTAGTTTCAACAGTGATAACGAACATTTGTTTCTGGGACAATCGTAACATCAACTGGATTAGAAATAAGTTTATGATCCAAGTTGCTGTTTCAAGTTGCAATGTTATATTATAATTCCTGCATTCCAAACATGCCACTTACCTCCCCCAATTGTAGTTACAATAGTGGTAACTGGAACAGCCGTTTCTGGGGCATTCGTGACATCACCTGAAACAGAAATAATTTTGGGTTTATGATCCAAATTGCCATTTCAAGTTATGTTATATCATACTGCCTGCAAAGTTTCATTATTATTTTTTGTTCAAGTTACAATATTATGTTATAATTGATGCATTCCAAACATGCCACTTACCTCCCCCTTCTATAGTTTCAACAGTGGTAACTGGAACAGCCGTTTCTGGGGCATTCGTGACATCACCTGAAACAGAAATAATTTTAGGTTTGCGATCCAAATTGCCATTTCAAGTTATGTTATATCATAATGCCTGCAAAGTTTCATGATTATTTTTTGTTCAAGTTACAATATTATGTTATAATTGATGCATTTCAAACATGCCACTTACCTCCCCCTTCTATAGTTTCAACAGTGGTAACTGGAACAGCCGTTTCTGGGGCATTCGTGACATCACCTGAAACAGAAATAATTTTAGGTTTGCGATCCAAATTGCCGTTTCAAATTATGTTATATCATAATGCCTGCAAAGTTTCATGATTATTTTTTGTTCAAGTTACAATATTATGTTATAATTGATGCATTCCAAACATGCCACTTACCTCCCCCTTCTATAGTTTCAACAGTGGTAACTGGAACAGCCGTTTCTGGGGCATTCGTGACATCACCTGAAACAGAAATAATTTTAGCTTTGTGATCCAAATTGCCGTTTCAAGTTATGTTATATCAAAATGCCTGCTAAGTTTCATGATTATTTTTTGTTCAAGTTACAATATCATGTTATAATTGATGCATTTCAAACATGCCACTTACCTCCCCCTTCTATAGTTTCAACAGTGGTAACTGGAACAGCCGTTTCTGGGGCATTCGTGACATCACCTGAAACAGAAATAATTTTAGGTTTGCGATCCAAATTGCCATTTCAAGTTATGTTATATCATACTGCCTGCAAAGTTTCATGATTATTTTTTGTTCAAGTTACAATCAGCCGTATTCTAGTATGTTTTCTGCATGTCGTGGCCATGTCATGTTCATGCTGTGTCCATGTCGTGTTCATGTCACAAAGGCGGTAATCTAGTTTGCAAAAGCATGGCACGTTTGCGTCAGCTGCTTCAGGTTTACCAACCGTTCCAAAGTTAACATGTTTCAGATGAATGGCACTGTCCAAACGACAAATTCATAAGAGAAACTACAATCATAGGTAGCACTAACATAAGATAATTCAATTTTGGTATGAATCAGTCGTTGTACTTCTTCTTAGTTAAAGAATTGACAACCATTTCACGAACGCGCTGTTGGTAATTCACTCTACGCTCGATCAAAACAAACGAGATGAGAGGGATCGTGTGTTTATGAACAGATCTTCCTTATTTTATCTTTGTATATACTGTACATATATGCGCATTTTTAATATATCATACATATAGATTTAATTTATACATATTTCATATAATTATATGCTTTAATTTTATGTCCCTGACTACTTTTACCATTCATTTAACTTTACTCTCCTTCGAAAAGTCCGCCAAAAGGTAAACAAACTTAAAATCAGCAGATAATTCATGTTTTCCTAAAAGTATTTGTAATCCATGTCTAGGACAATGATGCTTGATATATCCAATATAGATATTACTTTCCAAACGTAGTATGCTCATATGAAGTATTGGTAAGAAAAAGTACAGTAAAAATATGATTTTTTTCACTCGTGTAACTATCGTGACAAGCCTACTCCCTTGCCACGGAGTTTCCACGATTGTTACATTACTTTCCACGCATTTGCCACGACTATGCCACGCTTTTGCCACGCTTTTGCCACGAACCCGCGCTTCTAGAATATGAATCGCGGCATGTTCATGTCATGTACACGGCGCGCTTAGGGACTTAGAATACGGCTGAATATCATGTTATAATTGATGCATTTCAAACATGCAACTTACCTCCTCCTTCTATAGTTTCAACAGTGGTAACTGGAACAGCTGTTTCTGGGGCGTTCGTGACATCACCTGAAACAGAAATAATTTTGGGTTTATGATCCAAATTGCCATTTCAAGTTATGTTATATCATACTGCCTGCAAAGTTTCATGATTATTTTTTGTTCAAGTTACAATATTATGTTATAATTGATGCATTCCAAACATGCCACTTACCTCCCCCTTCTATAGTTTCAACAGTGGTAACTGGAACAGCCGTTTCTGGGGCATTCGTGACATCACCTGAAACAGAAATAATTTTAGCTTTGTGATCCAAATTGCCGTTTCAAGTTATGTTATATCAAAATGCCTGCTAAGTTTCATGATTATTTTTTGTTCAAGTTACAATATCTTGTTATAATTGATGCATTCCAAACATGCCACTTACCTCCCCCTTCTATAGTTTCAACAGTGGTAACTGGAACAGCCGTTTCTGGGACAGTTGTAACATCACCTGGATTAGAAATTAGAAGTTTATGATCCAAGTTGCAAGTTTCAAGTTACAATTTTATATCATAATTCCTGCAGTCCATTTATGCAGTTTCCTTTCCACTTCTGTAGTGTTAGCAGTGTTAAATGGAATAGTACTTAAAGGACAGTCATAACATCACCTAGATCAAAAACAATTGTAGGGTTATGACCCATAACCCATAAGTTTCATTATAATCCTTGCATTTTGAATATGTCACTTACCAACTCTTTCTGTAGTTTCGCCAGTGTTAACTGGTATAGTCGTTTTTGGGACAAAGATAACTTCACCTAGATATGGAATAATTGTGGGTTGATGATCCAAAAGTTGATTTTTTTTTTTTATTACAAAATTTCGTTATAATTTTTTGTTTTCATTGTTTCTGGTGCATATTCTTTCATCAGAAGTGACTGATTCAGGATTTGTTAAAATACTAATAGTAGGGGATAAAGTAGGGCATAAAGTATATCAAGGAAATTATGGGGTTAAAAAGTCTTGCAACCAATCAGCCTGTGTACCTAACTGCCTGCAACACTTATAGTAGCAGTACACGTAACCTCTTATGGAGAAGTTGTATGGTTACTATTCCTAATGCACGGATCTCTGATGCCATATACAAGGAACTCGTGCAAAGTATGCATTGATGTTTATCGCTCTTGTACCACACAGAACAAAACTGTACGTGACATTTAAAGGAATCTTTCCTGTCCAGTACAGCTATAGAGACCATTAGAACTGAGTTTCTTATTGTAATATGAGCTATATCTCTTCTGTTACCAATTGAGCAAGTCAGATGTTGTAGTCACCCCCACCATTTAGGCCAGCCACTAACAGTGAGTGGGAAGTGGTCATGTAGCTAAATACTGCAAAGATAAGATATGCCATGTGGTATCTGGTGAGCAGCACAATGCTTGGAAATATCTAAACAATATTATAGAGGAAGAAGTTGCTACAGCTACCATGTTTTTATCTCAGACGTGGGATGGTAAGTGTGACTGCTTGTCATTGGGGATGCACTACCCTCCATGGCCTGGCCTCTCCCCCCACCTTCCCCTGTGGCTTCGCCATGACGTCACCAACAGCCAAGACTTTCTGCAGTTGCCAGCAAATAGAGGTACTAAGGGTTACAGTCTGCAAGAAATGGTTGTAAGAACTGGTGGAAAATATCATCCCTAGACTCTAATGTTGAGGACACGAGGACGAGCCGTCCTTCTCCCTACACTGGTCACCAGATGAACCAACTGACCCTCCCCCTCACTCACGGTTGACCACAGGCCACAACCAGGAATCTCCCGCTAAACCGCGTGTACTGTGATGACACCATAATGTATGTGTCCAATTTGGATACCACTGATGTCATAGGACACAAAGGTAACCATTATGGAGTAGTGTGATCTGCAGTATAATATCAATGAATGTTCCCTAGAAATGCCATTCTCCACACAGCTGTATGATCAAGGTATACTGACACAGTCATGCTCCAAGAGACTGTCATGGGACACTTGGTCCACTTTACAGAGTATCATCCCTTTGTGTTACCAAGCACAGTAGGGACTAGGGGTTTGATCATACTTGTTGGGAGCCATCCACAGATGCAAGATCGAGAATCCCATTCAGTGTGGAGAGAGTGTAGAATTTCTTGCCATTAAAATCCACTTGGTTGAGGGTCCCCTCAAGCTGTACAATGTGTATAACAGTTAAGGCTAGGGAAGCTTAGACATTAGCAAGATTTGTGCAGCCACTGTGCAACATTGCATTATCATCAGAGGGAACTTCAATGCCCAGAGACCCATCCTTTCCCCAGGGGCAGGAGAGGATTCAGCTTGGTGCTATGTAATCGAAGTGCTTGAGGCCTGCGCAGAAATCGCCCTCCTCAACAGTCAAGAGAACACACACACACAACAGAGGTGGTGTCTTCGAATTTACCTTTGGTACTATAACTGGTCGAGAGGTTCAGCTGCTGTCTATCAGACCGCCACGAGTGACCACTTGGGGATCACTATCAACCTCTCAGGCAGTGGACCAGCCCCTACCACACAGCACATTCCCAGATGGAAAGTATATGAGGCTGACTGGCAGGCTTTCCAGGCTACCTTGGCTGAATGGCTCAGGGATAATGATCCCCCCAAAATACTCAATGTGGATGTCCTTGAGGACTGCCTGATTAGGTGCATAAATCAGGCAACCTGATCGACTATCCCAAAGACCTGCCCTCGGCCCAGGAACTACAAAGACCCCTGGTACTATAATGATGCAGAAATTTTAGATGACACAGAAGGCCTGGAAACCTCTTTCTGCTGAGGGAATAAGGTAGGTATAAGGTCCTTAGATTGTTATATGTTCATGCAATCTGTCCCGTTGCGGACTTTGTTTCTATTGCCCTAATATCGGCTACACTGACTCGTAGGAAGAAGCTGAAAGTGGTCCAAAATGAGGCTGCCAGGATCAGGTTTAAGAAGTCTCTCAACCTCCTTCCTCTTGACATCTAGACTGAGCTCTTGACAGCTCAGTTCTTTGCTAGATAAGATAGGATGTGGACATGCAAATAAGATAGATTTAGTAGCCTAGAACTGGATTACAAGTTGTTTGCAAACTGCTCCAGGCTGTCTCACAGCACCAGGGTGCTGATATGCTTTCAACTCAGGGAAGCACTGTTAACCAAGTGCTTGGATTCCCCCAGATCTGATTAGGTCCTACTCTCACTGCAGGGAACGAACATGATCAAGACAAAGGACCAACATTTCCCACCTCGATTGAAGGCAGAGGAGGATAGAATCATAGAAGGTATTATTCCTCCAAGTAGTAACACATATTACATGGATGGATCAGTTGACCCCTTTACAGTAAGGGATATAACCACATCTATTATTATTACCTCTTTTCAAGCAGAGGTGGTCGCACAAGGGATGGCTACATTGTGTAATTGGCAAATATCTTCAATGGATCGAGAATTAGTCAGTGACCACTTTACAATCCTAACAGAGTATGCTGTAGGCAGCAGCATAACCCACAAAGCATTTTACATCAGGAACATGAAAGACTTCAGGAGTTAGCTATTTGTTACAAGAATATTCTCATGAAGAATTCAGAGAAATAAAGGCTCAAATTTGCAGGAATAATTCTTGCAGAATATTAATCACCAAATTTCTGTAGCTGAAGTATGGAAAAAAATCAGCAGGTTGTCAGGTAAACCTTCATTACTCTGCAGTTTCGTAGCCCTTTAGAACAGGCTAACCAGTACTTCCTAGATTAATTACCTTCCATAGAGACTAAAATAAGATAGATGTCTGATAGGTCAGAGGACAGTGCGTCGTCTTGAACATCCCTGTAGTAGGTAGATCGTGCCCCATCCAAGCTCGTGAGTTTCCACTGTTACCTGGCGTTTACTGACGTGGTTGGGCACTATGTTGGGTAAGGACCAAGCTCAGATCGAGTCAACACTTGTTGGCACATTCTCTCATGAGTCAGCACAAACTGACAGAGGCGGGCTCACCTCAGTGCATACGAGGCTGGCATAGCATCTGCTCTGCAAATCTGTCTTATCCTTATCCTAGAATGTACCACATTGCATTGCTTTGCAAATTACTTGACAAATTCTCACCAAGGCAGGCAAACTGTATTTCTTTATTTGGCTTTGATATTGCAAACAAAGCAGAAGGCTAGCTTTGATACTCAAGGTAAATTTTCAATATAGTTTCGAATTTATTGACCAACCCAATCGGCTCATGATCTATTTTCTTCAACAGCAGAGTTTATTATGAATCTAAAGAAATAGATGGGAGCGGCTGACACCAAACTCTTATTAGAAAAGAACATGGTTAGAAAAGAACATGTTAACTCATAGCAGACGGAGATAGATTTGCATGCCCAGCCTCCAGGATAGGTTTTATTTTAGAGAGAGACCGCTTGAAGCAATATAATTTGAATCATCTCACTCTCAGTCATTTATTGTAAAACTAGAGCGGTTTTTGTGTTTTATTTTTTTGTGTTTTATTGAGTTTAGAGACTTATATGTGCCATATGACAGGCTTTATCAGTGCTGCAGTTGACTAAAATTGTAGTATATTATCTATATTAGCTCATTATTTTCTTTATACTCAATGTGATAGAAGTATTGCTGTTTTATGGGAGGACAAAAGGCAACTTTATTTTTTCGTATTTTTGTGCTGTCATGAACGAATACGAAACATATAACCACCTACAATAAAGATAACAAGAAGGGGTAGGGAAGAGGAATGAAACCTGTGCTTGTGAGTGTGAGTGCCACAGTGAAAGGCATCCATATTGGCACAGGAGCACATTTTAGACACTGGGTATGGATTGAGTCACCTTCCTCTTCTCGTTCTACCTGCACATAGCCGTCTGGTTAGCTCATTGGTAGCGTGTCGACTTCACATCACTGTCACCTGGCGGTTACTGATGTAGCTGGGCACTGCGTTGGGTAAGGACCAAGCTCAGATCGAGTCAACACTCGTTGGCACATTCTCTCACGAGTCAGCACACGCTGGCACAGGCGGGCTCGCGTCACTGAATACAAGCCCGGCGTAGCATCTGCTCCACAAATCTGGCTTATCCTTATCCTTACCTGCACATCCTTCATCGGCGGTACTTTAGAGCAAGGGTTCATCA
>NW_028234411.1:2028995-2031495 GCF_977035675.1 Penaeus japonicus
AATCAAACTACAAACATTTTCAAATAACCATCTTAATATCTAATATTTTATACAAACATAAAAAAAACGCAAAATCCCTATTCTCACACACTTCCCCATTTCAAAAACCATAAATTACAAAACAATTTACCCCACAAACAAAATATATCCACAACTCCTCCCAACATACAAAAATCATAATAACTCACACCACATATAACAAAAACCTAAAAAATAAATAATTAAATAATTAAAACAAAAATCCACCCATACAAACATAACATTTCTCAAACCACTCAACCCCCCACACACCCAACCACCCCCACCCCCCCACCACCCCAACACACAACCACCCTCCCTAAAATCCCTACTATTAAAGTAACGTACATATACCAACAAACATCAGATACAACTCCGCTATCGAATAAGTAAAGATAGTAGATAAAATGAAGACTAGATATAGACATATATATTTGTGAAAGTGCGGGTATTGAATATGATATATATAGATATATCATCGTTTTCTCCCTCTCTCATACTCTCTTCTCTTCATCTCTCTCCTCTCTCTCTCTCTTCTCCTCTCCACTCTCTCTCTCCCACTCCCTTCTCCCTCTTCTCTCTCTCTCTCCCTCCTTCTCTCTCTCTTTCTCTCCTCTCATCCTTCTCTACAACTCTCTCCACTCCTCTCCCTCTCTTCTCACACCCCCTCTCTCTCCCTCCTCTCACTCTCCCTTCTCCCTCTCCTCTCTCTCTCTCCTCTCTCTCTCTCTCTCCTCTTTTTACCTCTCTCCTCTCTCTCTCTTCTCTCTCTCCTCTCTCTCTCTCTCTCTCTCTCTCTCTACTTTATCTATCTCTCTCTTCTCTCTCTCTCTTCTCTCTCTCTCACTCTCACTGCCTCTTTCTCTCCTCTCCCTCCTTCCCTCTCTCTCTCTCTCTCTTTTTCTCCCCTCTCCCTCTCTCCTTTCCCTCTCTCTCTCTCTCTACTCTCTACTCCTCTTCTCTCTCACACTCTCCTCTCTACTCCTCTCCTCTCTCTCCTCACCCTCTCCCTCCCTCTCCCACACCACTCCCTACCTCACCCAACCCTCTCCCATCCTCACCCATCCCTCACCAACCCACACTCACCCCATCCCCATCCCACTCCCTTCAATCTTTATTATTCACTCTCATTCTCCCTCCTCTCTCCTTCTCCCTTCCCATCCCACTCCCTCTCCCACTCCCTCTCCTCTCCTCTCCCTCTCCTTCTCCCTATTTCTCCCTTCTACCTCTCTCTATCTCACACAACCTCTTCATCCTCATACCTACACTCTATACCTTATCATCACCTCACCAACCACACCACCAACTCAACCCATCACACACAACACAAAACAAAACACCACACACACACACACACCACACACACACAACACCCACAACCCACACACACACCACACACACACACACTCACACACCACAACAACTCACAACCCTCTCACACACACACACAACCCACAACACACACACCAACCCAACAACACACTCACCACACACACACACACACATCCCTCACACACTCCACACAACACCACTCTCACACTCACTCCCCCACACACACACTAACACAACACCCTCACACTCACACACTCACAACACCCACACTCACACCCATCACCACAACACACAAAAACACCCACACTCCACATCACACAACCACCTCCACTCTCACAACACCCCTCTCACTACACACCCACACACACACACTCACAACACACACACACCACAAAACACACCCTTACACACACACACTCACACTCATACACACAACACACACTCACTACTCACACCCACTCAACCAACACACACCACACCCCAACTCCACCACATCACCCCCTCTACACACTCACACACCCCCACACACAACTCACACACACCCACACTCCTATCACCTCCCTCACCAATCAACACAACCCACACCACAACACCCACTCACCAATCACACCCACACACACACACACACACCACTCACAACACACCCACCACACCCACACACATCACACACCACACACACACAACAACAAACCCCACACACACACCCCAACCACCCACACACACACACCCACACAACAACCACAACACCACACCCACAACACACACCCACAAACCCCAAACAACACAAACCAAACACAACCCCCACCACCCAACAATCCACCACACCACACCCCACACCCACAAACACCACCCAAACACCACCCCACCAAACACCAACACACCCACACCAACACCACCTACACCAACACACCACCACCACCAACCTCCTCCCCCACCCACACACCCCCTTCCCCCCAACCCATAAACACCCCAACAAACAAAATCACCCCACACACTCCACAACCAACAATCCATAACCCCTAACTTACTATTAATCACAATCACCCATCTCACCCAACAAACCATCTAATCATTATAAATACCCCCTTTTATTATCCCACTATATATATCGTTATGTAGTTTGTTTTCATTAAACATTATATATTTCTAA
>NW_028234411.1:2041495-2053995 GCF_977035675.1 Penaeus japonicus
TCCTGTGGTTTGGTTTTATTAATTCTTTACCTGTAAATGATTCCACAAGCACTTACTCCCACAGAAGTTGATCAGGTGAGTTCAGGTAAGCCATCTGAACTCACCTATTTACCCCATTCCTTGATCTGAGCTCTCCTATTTACCCCATTCCTTGATCTGAGCTCTCCTATTTACCCCATTCCTTGATCTGAGCTCTCCTATTTACCCCATTCCTTTCGACATCTGCAAGCTCCCCGACTTACCACCATTCCCTTAACCCATATGACCGACGGTGCGTCACAACCCGAAACGAGAGACACACCAGAACCTCGCCGATGCCAGGGGGCGTCAAGCCAGTGGTGACGATTTCAATGCAATACTGCTATCGCCCGCAACATAGGGGTCTTCGCCGTAGCGAGTCTGCCCCGCGATAGCCGTGAAAGGGTTAATCTGAACTCCCTATTTAACCAACCCATTCCTTGATCTGAACTCACCTATTTACACCACCAATTCCTATGAACTATAACACCACTCACACGAAACGGGGGCATTCAAGCCTTCAGAAAGTCCCATTGCTGGGCGCTAAATCGAATTATTAGGCACTAAAATAATATTAACATGTCTGGCACAATACAGTGCCCAGGCCCGACCACTGGAGGCCATTTGAATGAGCGGAAAATAAACAGCGTACTGTACCACCCGTCCAGAGGGGGTTAAGAAGACAAGGAATATAGACCTTTCTTCACTCACTACATCGCAAACCGGGCGTAAACACGGGTTGAGGCATTGGTCCAGCCTAAACCCAACTGACAGTCCCTAGGTGACTAAGACCCCCCGGTGTGCCATCTACATGTTTATCAAGCGTCAACAAAAAAATAAAAATAAAAAAAAAAAAAAAAAACCAAAAAAAACAAACAAAAAAAAACAAAAAAATGAATCAAATAAAACCTATAAAGGGAGACCATGCATCATCACACCATATGATTAATACATTTCCAAGAAAAATATAATCATTTTAAACTAATTAATTTCACTAATCCTGTTACCATTTTTTATTAATATACATACAAATCAAATAACCCTAAAACTAATATATAGTAATCAACTACCAAAAAACGATCTAAATTACTTATCAGATTTTAAATCAGATAATTCATCACAACTGTGAATAAAAAACTCTAATCATGCAAATCCACCTCCAATACTGGCCAACTTTACTAAACATTTGTAAAAATTATATCAAAATCAACTTGAAAATGAGAAGGAAAAAAATCACACAAACACACTATAGACTACCTTCTTTTTTAAAATCACCACAAGGTCAAAATCAAATCAAAGTACAGCACCTACAAAACAACTAACAACAAAAAATATGCTACAAAAATAATTAATAATAAAAAAATAAAATCCACAAGAGACAAAAAAGTAAACAAATTACCTTCTACAACAGAGAAATCAATGATTAGGGATATTCATAATCACTTTTTTTCTTATATTAGCAAGATAATCACACAAAGATATTCTCCCTTTTTCTTCTTGAATAAGCAACCTGATATATTCTATATCTTCCCTTTCTTTTCCATTTTCCTTTCCCTCTCCCATTCCCATTCCCTATCCCTTTTCCCTTCTCCTCCTTTCCCTTTCCTTCACTTTCCTCTCCCCTCTCCCTTTCCCCTTCCCCCTCTCCTTCTTTCCCTTTCCCCTTCCCTATCCCTCTCCTTCTCCCTTTCCCCTTACCTATCCCTCTCCCTCTCCTCCTCTCTCTTTCCCCTAAACTCTCCTTTTCCCCTTCCCCTTTCCCCTTTCTGTCTCACTCCTTCTTCTCCTTCCTATTCTCTCTTCCACTTTTAATCTTTTCATGAGATAAACCTTAACTAGTTATCAGGAAAACTTGAAATACAAAAGCACCCAAACCAAACAAACACATTGAAAAATATATTGATTCTTGCAAATATAATCTTTGCAATACCTATCCACAGTAGGCAAGACCCAATAACAGAACCTTATGCAAAAATAAAGTGAGCACATAAACTTCAAACTTCAAACGATTGCATGAGAGTCCTTCAAAAAGATTTTGCATGTTCAATATCAACTAACTTTATTCATTTAGGACCAACTTCCTTGCCAACTCTCTCCAAATATGACCTAAGTAAAATAAATCAGAAACAGAAATTCTTCACAAGAATGGTTAAGTACACTGAAGTACATATCTATAAATATATATATTCTCTTTGTACCTTGAACAATTCTGCCAAGCATAACAACCATCTGACTCAAGAAACAACCATGGCCCATTCCTTAAACCATCTAACTATGCTATGAAAATGGATTCTACGGGGTACTTAAACCTCTATAATTATGCTGGCGTGAAATATATCTCTAATGTCCTCAAAAATTGATTAAGTACACACTACATAATTATACCAAAGTGAGCAAATATCATCTCAAGCGAGTTTTGATTAAGAGTTCTCTCCAATGGAACAAAGATTATGGAGAACACAAAGTTAACTCCTGAACACAATTGTATAACAGGTTATATCACTTAACATCATCCCTATTCTCCTTCCTTTCTAAAGGAACGTGCAAATATGCATGTTTCTTTCTCAACTTTAAAAATGTTGTGCTTATGTCTCAAATGCATTCTATGGACGTAAATATAAGTACAAACAACTTGCACAAAAAATATCTTGTGTATTATCAAATTTCATATTGCTAGTGTCTTAGCAAAAAGGCCAAGATACAAAAATATTGTGCTTCTAAAAATGAAATCATGGAAGGCACTTAAAGAATATATGAGATTTCAAAAAGTACAGCTTCATTCTTTGCAAAAATATGTTTGCAAAATGGAATGTATATATTACCACCACCAAAAAATTGCACATTGTTACTTTTCCAAGATATTTATCTTTAAGCAACATATCTATTCATATATCTATCTATCTATATATACAAGTAAGTATATATAGAGTGATAGATGGGCAGATAAAATGGATCCAGATAAATTCAGCATGGAAGACCACCTATAAACATTTTCATTTTTCTTTTACATGAACATCTCAAATACTTAGCAACATCACTGGAAGAGGGAAGACAAAAGGCAGCAATGAAAGCACCTCAAAATAGAAAAAAAAAGCAATGAGTCTTCCTTCATTTCTTTAGAAAATGTTAAATAGATAAAAAATAAAAAAAAGACACAAAAAATGCAAACTCTAAACTACATTACACATTCTACTTGCTTATAATTCAACATTGAAATCAAAGTACTGTCTCCAGTATAATAATACAGATTACACACTCCAAGGCAAATTCACTACTCAAATTCTCTTCCAAGCAAATGATTATCATAACAACAATAATTAGAATAAAATCTCTAACAATAATAACAACAAAAACCATAATGAGAGAATAAAGAAAAAGCAGAAAACACTCACGGCCAGCCTCACTTTCCAACGACAACCAACCGAAACCTACTTCACTGACAGACACGGAGGAGATCGTGTGCGAGCAAGCAAGTGACTGCAGGGGGCCTCTCCATCATGCAAGCTAGCATGAGAGACCCTCTATAGAGCACAAGCTGCACCCAGAGATACACACACACTAGTCTATTCCTGATCACTACCTGGTCCAGGCTGTTTCTCCCGGGGTAGCTCCCACCCCATGCAGCGTTCCACTGCCATGCACCATCTCTCATAGCGCCGTTCTCGCTCTGCAGGGAAGAGAGGGGGAGAAAGAGGGAGTTTGAGAGATCAGAATTCTAGGGAAAATGTGACCATCTTTAGTGTTGCTTGCTTTTAATGAGAGTTTGCGGGTTCATATTTATATAGTTGCATGCGAACGTGCAAAAATGCATGGGCTATAAAGAGAAACTGTATAATCTCATATTCTACACATAAAGTTATCATGTTTATCTAATCAATCTTGTATTTTAGAAAGAGAAAGAAAGAGAGAGAGTCCCATAAATGCAGTTACTTGACTTAGTAGAACATTTCAGTTTCCTTCCATATTCATCCAACAGCAACCAATAGGGTCTCACTTACCCTCCGGCATTATAGACGGAGTGAAGTCGTCTGTGGTGAGTGGCGTCAACTTGGTCAGGTCCCAGATGGCAATGCCCTCAGCAGCTCCTGCAGCCATGGCTGCTCCAAGGGCCGTGGTCTCCGTCATGCTTGGCCGAGCTGGAAGTAAAATAGGGCTGAAGACATTGCTTTCACTTTTTTTGGTGTGTATGGGTGTGACATGATTTTAGATTTTCTTTTTATTTTCATGTACATTAACTGAACTTTTATGGACCCAGACAATTCATCCTTTAATTCAAAAGAAATCAAAACCTTTTTACATCAATAAACTTTCACTTACAGCAAATACATATATATTTTTTTTCTTAACCCATTCATGCCAGATGATGTAATATCACATCATGGATTCAAAAGACATCAAAAACTTTCTACATAAACAAACTTCAACTATTTACAGCAAATACGTATACATTTTTTTCTTTAACTATCCCTAAAAAAGGACACCAGAGATCGCAAAGAATCCAGTGGGGAGGAGGGAGTACGCCTGGAACACTATCCTCTCAGGAGAGACGGACAGCAATTCCAGCACGAGTATACATTAGAACTTTCCTGCTAATAAGACAACTCACTCATAAGCAAGAACCCTATGCGGCTTAAACCCAATTCACCCCGGGCGTGAACTGTGATAACACATCTTGTGGTATCTACCGTCAGACGCCCAGGAACCGCGCTATGAGGGAGAAGCCACAGGCTCTCCGCGGCTTGTGCCGCACGCGAGACATCTCGAGGCGATTAGGCTTAATGCGATGATTCGAGAACATCCACGGTATTGCGACGAAACACCAAGCAACCTGCAAAGCCGGAAACGGCCCCGCGCTGACCAATGGGTTGTTACGAGCCAGAATGCGTCATTCTACAAGCCAACCTGTTTCAAAGTTCCTGATTCAGTTGCAAAACCATTATAAATATTATAATAGTATAATACCACACCTCAATATTCAGAGGTAACAGTACACGCCTTTACGGATAATAAGGTGAAGTGGTAATCCATGCTAGCCCTATCAAATCAAATCAACCAATATGTTTGAAAAAAGGAAAGTGTACCATTTTCCTTGCCAAATGTATATGCTCTTGCATCAAATTAAACATGTTCTTTACAAACTCTCCAAACATATTAACACTGGCAAACTAGGGACGCGAATACCACAAGCGAATCAACAAACCCAAAACAAACAAAAGTATCATCTTGCAATTATTGAGCAAATCAAAAATTTAATTCTACAAATAACTCTACTATAATTCAGAGACAAATAATAAATCTACACTCAAACATAAAAAAAATCAATGATATTAGTCCCTTTCCTTTCCCAAATTACAGCAAAATACGACAAACTTATATCACCTTCAAGAGGTTCAAAAGCAGAAATAACAACACTGATCATTACGTCTAACTGTAAAATATATTATCCTCAAGTACCTAAGATCTATCTACTCACGTTACAACTGAGACTAGAAATCAACTGTTCAGCCATTTCTAACCTGCCCATATCCATTCATTACAAAGGCGAGCAAAGGAAACCAGTTTCCTCTATATACAACTATATACAGTACAATGCCATACACGGCATAATTCCTATTCACCATTTCTAGCTCTAGTCGGGTATTTACGCTACGACATCAATTACAGACATCTAACCAACAAAAAGAAATTCAATTCAATAAGACTTAACTTCTTACTATGAAAGAATAACCTCTATCACACAACAGACATGGCAATCAGCATCATTATTCCTCTAAAATTTTACTTCAAATTGACAAGGTACCATTCAAAAAACAAGAGTCCATTTTGATAGAGAACAGGAGATAAAGAAAAAGAAAAAAAAGAGAGAAGAGAAGAGAAGAGAAGAGAAGAGAAGAGAAGAGAAGAGAAGAGAAGAGAAGAGAAGAGAAGAGAAGAGAAGAGAAGAGAAGAGAAGAGAAGAGAAGAGAAGAGAAGAGAAGAGAAGAGAAGAGAAGAGAAGAGAAGAGAAGAGAAGAGAAGAGAAGAGAAGAGAAGAGAAGAGAAGAGAAGAGAAGAGAAGAGAAGAGAAGAGAAGAGAAGAGAAGAGAAGAGAAGAGAAGAGAAGAGAAGAGAAGAGAAGAGAAGAGAAGAGAAGAGAAGAGAAGAGAAGAGAAGAGAAGAGAAGAGAAGAGAAGAGAAGAGAAGAGAAGAGAAGAGAAGAGAAGAGAAGAGAAGAGAAGAGAAGAGAAGAGAAGAGAAGAGAAGAGAAGAGAAGAGAAGAGAAGAGAAGAGAAGAGAAGAGAAGAGAAGAGAAGAGAAGAGAAGAGAAGAGAAGAGAAGAGAAGAGAAGAGAAGAGAAGAGAAGAGAAGAGAAGAGAAGAGAAGAGAAGAGAAGAGAAGAGAAGAGAAGAGAAGAGAAGAGAAGAGAAGAGAAGAGAAGAGAAGAGAAGAGAAGAGAAGAGAAGAGAAGAGAAGAGAAGAGAAGAGAAGAGAAGAGAAGAGAAGAGAAGAGAAGAGAAGAGAAGAGAAGAGAAGAGAAGAGAAGAGAAGAGAAGAGAAGAGAAGAGAAGAGAAGAGAAGAGAAGAGAAGAGAAGAGAAGAGAAGAGAAGAGAAGAGAAGAGAAGAGAAGAGAAGAGAAGAGAAGAGAAGAGAAGAGAAGAGAAGAGAAGAGAAGAGAAGAGAAGAGAAGAGAAGAGAAGAGAAGAGAAGAGAAGAGAAGAGAAGAGAAGAGAAGAGAAGAGAAGAGAAGAGAAGAGAAGAGAAGAGAAGAGAAGAGAAGAGAAGAGAAGAGAAGAGAAGAGAAGAGAAGAGAAGAGAAGAGAAGAGAAGAGAAGAGAAGAGAAGAGAAGAGAAGAGAAGAGAAGAGAAGAGAAGAGAAGAGAAGAGAAGAGAAGAGAAGAGAAGAGAAGAGAAGAGAAGAGAAGAGAAGAGAAGAGAAGAGAAGAGAAGAGAAGAGAAGAGAAGAGAAGAGAAGAGAAGAGAAGAGAAGAGAAGAGAAGAGAAGAGAAGAGAAGAGAAGAGAAGAGAAGAGAAGAGAAGAGAAGAGAAGAGAAGAGAAGAGAAGAGAAGAGAAGAGAAGAGAAGAGAAGAGAAGAGAAGAGAAGAGAAGAGAAGAGAAGAGAAGAGAAGAGAAGAGAAGAGAAGAGAAGAGAAGAGAAGAGAAGAGAAGAGAAGAGAAGAGAAGAGAAGAGAAGAGAAGAGAAGAGAAGAGAAGAGAAGAGAAGAGAAGAGAAGAGAAGAGAAGAGAAGAGAAGAGAAGAGAAGAGAAGAGAAGAGAAGAGAAGAGAAGAGAAGAGAAGAGAAGAGAAGAGAAGAGAAGAGAAGAGAAGAGAAGAGAAGAGAAGAGAAGAGAAGAGAAGAGAAGAGAAGAGAAGAGAAGAGAAGAGAAGAGAAGAGAAGAGAAGAGAAGAGAAGAGAAGAGAAGAGAAGAGAAGAGAAGAGAAGAGAAGAGAAGAGAAGAGAAGAGAAGAGAAGAGAAGAGAAGAGAAGAGAAGAGAAGAGAAGAGAAGAGAAGAGAAGAGAAGAGAAGAGAAGAGAAGAGAAGAGAAGAGAAGAGAAGAGAAGATACAATAAAAGGTACATGATAAAGTCTGTGGAAAATCTCAAATATAAGAGTTAATTGAGCTTTATAATTAAGCTATAGCAAAAAATTAAATAGGAATACTACAATATATATCCTGGACATCTTTGACAGGATATTAAAGATATCAAGAGGATAAATTGATAAAAGAAAAAGCCCAAGAATCTAACCAATAAAAATATCTTAACCACTTTTTTACTGTAATATTCACAAAAGCATAGAGCTAGGTCTGAGATTGAAAATCAAACAGACTCACTATAACACTGACATAATTTACCCATTGCGTATAGGTGTCATGACACCAATTAGGCCTAAAGACAGGTGTCAATGCGTACAAGACGCGTCATCGGGATCTGCTTACAGTTGAAGTACGCACACAGTCATGAAGTATTCTGGCTGTAACAGTGCTAGCTCAAGAGTTACCTGATTCCAATATCAGCCTAAAACCACATTTTATGATGGATTTATGGAAAAATATTGTTTGGGCTAGTCTGCGCTACTCAGAGGGCAGAGAAAACACTTTCCCCGCCCCTCTAATTTTTAGCTAGTGCCGCTAGTGTCGTAGACCACCTGACCTGACAACCAATTAGGTCGTCAGATGACCCGTCTACAATGGATTAATATATATTTCAATATATTCACTAATCATTAATATCTATAAATACATTATATATCATATAAATATATGATAAACATATTATATGCCTATCAGTTCAACCCACCCTCTTGCATCCGTCCTCCAGTAGGGGGCAAAGAGTCCTGAGAATGCCGGCACGAAGTACACGCCCCCGGAGTCCTTGACTGTCTTGGCCAAGGGCTCGATGTCACCTGAAGTCTTGATCAAATTGAGGTTGTCCCTGAGCCAGCGGACGGCGGCCCCCGCAATGGCCACCGACCCCTCGAGGGCATAGGTGGTGGGCGCTCCTTTGCCTAGTTTGTAAGCCACTGTCGTCAACAACCCGTGTTCACTCAGCACAATCTGGGAGGAGGGGGGAGAGGGGGGAGCAGAGTGTGCTTTAGCATTTGGAAATCTGTGGCTCTGGCTTATGAGTGCTTGGGGATTACCCATACTAAAATAAGCAATTGTTGGTATGTTAACCCATTGCAGACTGGTTTTTTTTTGGCCTGAAAGTTAGGGTTTTTAGACTATGTTTGTCATGGCATTTTTGAGGGTACCAGAGGGTTGTGCACCATGCTTCTCATGCACAGGTACAGCCTTGCAAAGATGACCAAAAACTCTTTCACAAGTTTATGACTAAAGAATGGGATGCATGTCAAAGAAAGACTGAAATCAACAAACTAGCAGTTTGCAATCTCACAAATGGCTGCTCACTTGTAGCAAGCCCACACAGTGATTTAAACAGCCCATCTCCTTCAAGTTAATACACTGTAAAGAATCCATACCACAATAAATTTAGGTTAGAGCAAGTGCAACTTATAATACACAGTAATTTTCCATTAAACATTTTCACTCTAACACTAAACCATAACAAAATCAACATCAGAAAAACTTGACAGAAAATCTTAATTACTCACAAACAACCCATTTCATTTCACCATAATCTTACCAAGAACCACAAGTTCTCCCTCCACCCTTGAAAAAAAAAATCTCTCTCTCTTTTATGGCTCCCCTAGAACAGCTTTACTCTCGTTCTCCTAAAGAAATCTTACTGAACATTTCCACAATGCCTAATACTCCACCCCTCAAAAAAAACACTTGAACACTTCTGTGCCTGTTATCCTCTAATAAGATTTTTTTTCGTGTTCATTCATTACTCAATATCCCCTCAAAATCTGCACTATCTCTATCATAACTACTATCTACCCCAAAATTATATCCCCCCCACCCACCCAAAATCCCCTGAAATAACTCACAAAATTTCTGCCATACCTACAACCTTTCACAATGTTATCATCATACCTCCTTCCCTTCAAAAATCTTTCTTACACTCTCTTCGACAACCTACCTGTGTGCCGGTGTTGTAGAGGAGGAAACACCCAGTTCCGTAAGTATTCTTTGCCTGACCACTTTGTAGACACATTTGACCTACCAGAGCTGCCTGCTGGTCGCCTAAAACCTGGAAAAAATAGGTGGGATTTATAAAGTGAAAGAATATAAAAAACAAGATAAAAAAGAATGAGAGAATGAGACGAAGAATGAGAGAAAAAATCTATTATCTACATATGGTCAATACTTACCTCCTTGTATCAAAATGCATTCACTACAAAACTACAAAACATTCAATATTCCAATTGCACCTTTATTTGAAATTAAAAGATAAAAACATATTTTACAACTTTCACTTACCCCAGATATCGGCACCCCAAGGAGAGGACCCTGAGTTATGTATCCGTATATTTCCGAACTACTTCGGATCTCAGGTAATACAGACATTGGAATCTTGAAGAATCTGGGAAGGAAGAATCAGTTAAGAATATTTTCTATAAAATGCATATGAACTAAAATCAGAGGCTTTACAGAAGTGGTTCTTGAAACACCTGTTCATCTCAAATAGCTTCAAAAGAGGGCCTCTTCTATTTTGAGAAAATTTGTGATCATTATCATCCCAGAGAAGAAAACACCCGAAAGCTCATATGTCCCAACGGGAACGTCAAGCATATCCGTAGAATTCTGAATGACATACTTGCAGAGATTGGGGTCCCATTTCAGGTCCCTGATGTTCATAAGCATCGTCCGTGAAGCATTTGTCACATCTGTAACATGCAGTCCCCCATCCAGTGCCCCTGTCAAGTTCTGTAAAAATAAATTATTTCCCAAATTAAAGGTTTTAATATTCAAACCAGTAAAACAAATATATTGGAAACTTAAAAAGTCTGCACATTCAGAGGGAAAACAACATAAGAATAACTAAGATTGCTGAAAAAAAAGAAAAAAAAAAAAAAAAACAGACACAAACTGTCCTCCTTCATGAACCAATAATCATCCCTCTACCCACACACATTCTTCACAACCCAAAACAATACCATGTGTGAAGAAGAAGAAGAAAAAGAAGAAGAAAAAGAAAAAGAAAAAGAAGAAGAAGAAGAAAGAAAAAGAAGATAAGAAGAAGAAGAAGAAGACAACTACATACCCACAAGAGCCAGGTGTCGACTGTTCCAAAGAGCAGATTCCCTTCATCACATGCTTGCTTCACCTCCTTTACATTATCAAGGAGCCAGCGCAGTTTCAGGGCTGAGAAGTAGGTGGTGATGGGCAAACCACACAGGTCTCGTAGGTAGTCCTGACTCTGGCCTGGGGTCTCCTTAAGCACTTCCTCCACTGTGGATGCTGTTCGGGCATCTAGCCAAACTGAGGACACAGTATAATGTTGTTCGGATCACTTCGCTTCATTAATTTCTTTATGCAAATTACCTCATTATCAACTCCTTGTACTAAATATAAAGAACACAATACAATTGCTAAAAACAAGCGTACATAGACACATGTGCACACGTAAGCTAAAACGTTAAGTCCACTCACCAACGGCATTGGCAAGAGGCTCTCCTGTTTTCTTGTTCCAAACCACTGTCGTCTCCCGCTGGTTAGTAATACCTACGGCCTTAATGTCTGCTGGGTCTATCTCTAAAGTTCTGGAATGTTCAAATACATCATCATTTAGAAGACGGTATGATGAGGACTTCTGAAAGAAACGTGGGATGACAAGAACTCTTTACATTAGTATATACATTTAAGAATCTTCATGCTTCCTATGAGAGGTTTTCTTCATTTGCTATTCAATAACACTCTAATATCCACAGAGATAACAAATTCTTTGGATGGCATGTGTAACAATATACGAGTTGATTCAAGAAGCAGTGTCAGTTTTAAGATTTAGAAAATTAACCATCTGTGAAAAAAAAATTATCTATACATCATAACATATTTTTCCATGCAGTCACCCTCAACATTTAAGCATTTATTGTACCATGTGATGTTTCTGGATTTCCCCGTCATACACATCATACTGTGAACAAAACAGTACATTCCCTCTCGAGTTCATGCCCCTAAAAGCCAAAATCGATGCAACTGCATACTGTAAGCCCCATACTGCTTTGGGTCGTTCTTCCTCTATGGGATCGTCCAAGCCCTATGCTGCTAAGAAAACAAGATGACTTTTTGATCGTTCCAGGTGAATTTTTAGGACCATCTCACACTACAGCCCAGACCTGGCTCTTTATCATGTAACTAAAGAGCTTTTCGGGAGGATATCACTTTGAGGTTGATAATGGGTTGAGTGAACTGGCATGATAAGGGTGTCCAAAAACTTCTCGCATGGTAAGATAAGATGTCTAATGGCCTGAATGACTTCCTGGGATAATACTTTGTGTAGAGACATATAAGTTTTACCTCGTAACTGTATAAGTCATTTCACAAACAAATATTTAGTACTTGATGAATATGCCTTGTAAAATCATATCTCACATATTTCATCAAAGCAAAGAAAAATATCTCAAAAGCAAATCACAAAGACATACACGTAATTCCACCCCGTGACAGCACTACGCACCACGGTAACGTCAAACGGAGGAAAAAGATCAATCATGCAGAATTAAGAAGAAGAAAAAAAAATTCTTACCTAAGGTTCTCTACTGTCTTTTCAATGCAAGAAAGTACAGACTTGAGCAAAGCCATAGGGTCTTGTTCTACCCATCCCTCCTGGGGGTAGAGCTGCGCCACTTCCTCTTGGTGGTAAGTGATCACCTCGCCGGTCCCTGCAGCAAATACCTGAAGGAGAGGAGGAAGACGAGGAGGAGGAGAAGGAGGAGGAGGAGGAAGAGAAGAAGGAGAAGGAGAAGGAGAAGAAGGAGGAAGAGGAGGAGGAACTTCTGTTTAGTTCTTGTTCTCTAAGGTAAATTAAGGTTGTTCTCTAAAGTAAGGATCTTGTTCTTTCTGTTTTGGAATTTCGAGCTTTGGGATTATAT
>NW_028234411.1:2063995-2071495 GCF_977035675.1 Penaeus japonicus
TTCAGCGTATTCATGCACACTGTAATATAGAATCTGTGAGTAGCAACTGATATGTACTTCCTCAGTACATTTTAACTCGTACAAACAATGACGTAACTACAACAGGTGTCTATCACATGTGGGGAGTGGGGGGAGGGGGGGGGGCACTAGGCAGGTGCAGGAAGCTCATACATTTCGGAGATACATTTGAGAGCCGGTCAGAGAAAGATTTAATATGGGACCAAATTCATCTGTGTATGCGTTCAAAGTACAAACTTCAGTTTCGAAATGGGATTACAATATATAGATAATCGTGTTTCGTGTACATTAATCTTACTATCCATTTAACAGAGGCGTTAGGTATATGTTTGCTGACTGCCCAGATTTTTTTTAGGGTATTAGAAATCAATACATATTAAATTTGCTTAATTTTCACAGTAGGCTACCTATTTGTCTATCTTAACAGTTCTGCCACTATACAATTCACATATGCAATTTGTTATATATATATATATATATATATATATATAGATAGATAGATAGATAGATAGATATGTGTGTGTATATATATATGATAACGGCATTACTTTTAACAACAATAATGCTGATGAATTATTTTTGTAATGATACTAATAGTGGGAGTTAGTTTGATCATATAATAAAAATAATGAAAATAAGAATAATAATGAGGACAGTAATACAATAAATAAAATACATATGTGTTTGCAATACCCAATCAACACAGAATACATGAAAATTTAATAGAAGTATTCAAACGTTGGTACATATCTTTTCCTAGAGTCACCCCTATCCACCACCTCTAAAACGCATTTTCCATGACAGCCATTTATTGTTTTTATCTTAGTAGATTAAACGACCACTATTTATGAATGGCCAACGCGCTCTTGATAGATGTGAATGGGATTCCGAGCTTGAACGTCACAGAGTGAAGACCTAATTTTACACTCTAGTGAACTCAGTTATTTTCCAATCGAAACCAAGTGAGAAAATAATAAATGGACAGTGATCTAAATCCAGAACCAGGTGAAATACCTGACACACATAATTATATGGACATAGAACAACAAAACAAAGGACGCAAAAACGTGATCACCGGTGACAGTGAAGAAGACCCCAATCCCAAAAGATCACGAACTGACGAAATCGAATGGACAAAAGTTTCAAAACAACGAACCAACAAATACAACCAATCAACAAACATGCAAGTAGAACAAAATAATGTTATCCTTATTCAATTAAAAGGAGAATCATTTACTTCGAACTTCAACAATCCGATTAAACTAACGGATGCAATCAACAAATCAGTTTTCCAAAAGTATATAAAAGAAGATACTTTAAGAGTATTAGGAAAAGGAAAAGCGATCAGATTTGAGGTAAATGATATATCCAAAATAGATAAATTAAATGAAATAGAACATCTAGGAGATTGGGAGGTACAGTGCAAACAACCGGCATCCAGTAAATTTACTGGATGTTCATATGGTACAATATACCCCATAGAGACTGAAATACCTCTAAACATAATAAAGGAGAAAATAAAAATAATATTTGGAGATAACTCTGAAATTCAAGAAATTATAAGAATGACAAAATTTAATAAAGATAAACAAAGTGAACAAAAAAGAATACCTACAAAATCTCTAAGAATAACATTCAAAGGTCCTCTGCCAGAAAGAGTGGCTATAGGTCACACCTCATACAAAATATATCAATATACCTTTCCAGTTCCTAGATGTTTTAACTGTCTATGTTATGGTCATGGAGTGATAACATGCAAATCAAAAAAAAGGTGTAGTAATTGTAGCAAATTTGACCACAATTATAAAGATTGTAATAATCCCTCATATTGTTTTTACTGTGAGGAAGCACATTCACCAGTAGACATTTCTTGCAAAATGCACAAAAAAGCACAAGATATAAACAAGAATAATATAACACCAAACAACATAGACATAAAAACACAACTACATCAACTGAAACCTAACACAAAACAAGAAAAGACAACAAATAGAAACAAGGACATAATAAACAGGGAAACATCCAATCAAACACAAGACAACAACATAAATGAAACAACATCAACAGAGTTAAATAAAACACAAACATATGCAGAAATCATAACTCAAACAAACAAAATAACACCAGGGCAGAAAACACCAGAAAAACCAAAAAAGCAAAGGCGAAACTCAAATAAATCAATTTCACCAAGTACAATAGAAAACTTAACAAAAGATAATCAAAGAGAACAAATAAAAGAACAAAGAAACAACAAAGACCAAAATAAAAGAATTGATAATATAGAAGTTTCACCAATAACGTGGACACTACCAACACCATTAAAACAAACACAAAAAGAAGAAGAATCAAAAGAAGAAAAATCAAAAGAAGAAGAATCAAAAGAAGAAGAAGAAAACCCAAAATGGTTAACTTTGTTAAAAAGTATATTCAAAGCAATCATAAAACTGATAAACAATTTAAACTCTGAAAACTCTATAATAGAAATAATTACAGAAACAATCAAAGATGCTTCAAAAATTTTTAAACAAATAACAAATGAATAAGATTATATTGTGGAATCCAAGATCAATACTAAACAAGATAAGTGATCTGAAATATATATTAAACAAAGAAAAACCAGATATATTCGCATTATGTGAATCATGGTTAAAGAATAAAGATCAATTTAGAGTAGATGAATATGAAATAATAAGAAAAGATAGAGAAAATCAAATGGGAGGGGGATTAATTTTTGGAATAAAATCAAATGTACAATTTCAAAAGATTAATTTGAGAGATAGATATAAAGATAAGATAGAAGTATTAGGAATTAAAACAAAATATAAGAACAGATGGATCAACATGTTATTATTTTATAATCCTTGTAATAATATAGATAAAGAAGAAATTCAATACTACACAGATCAAGTAGAAGAACCTAAAATGTTAATAGGAGATTTTAATGCACATCACCCTAGTTGGAACCCAAAAATAAATATAAGTAACAAAACAGGAAAAAGCATATACGATTTGATAAATGAAAATAATTTAATAATGATGACGCCAGCAGGCCAGATAACAAGAGTAGATCCAAAAACCAGTAAAGAAACAACAATAGACTTGATAATAGGTTCACCAACTATAAATCACATAGAAATAAACGTAGGTCCTCACTTAGGAAGTGACCATTTCCCGATAATCATAAAAGAAATAGATTACCAAAATCAACCTAAGTTAACAGAAAAGAAATGGCAATTCAATGATAATGGATGGTTAAAATATCAAGAAGAACTAAAAAATGTAGACACAGATAAAATAAATACATTAAATGACCTAATAGATCTACTAAAAGAAATAGGAAAAAAGCAATTCAAATTTGAAGAGAGGAAACATAACCAAAAACCAAATAAACCATGGTGGAATCAAGAATGTAATGAAATAATTAAAAAAAGGAATAAAGCATATAATAGATGGAGAAAAAGGCCCACACAAAAAAACCAAATGGATTATAAAGAAGTAAGGACAAAAGCAAGACAAGTGATAGAAAAACAGAAGAGGGAATCATGGGGGAAATTTTGTGAACAAATAAATTTTAACACCCCAACAAAAAGAGTTTGGAATTTCATTAAAAAACAGATAGGCAAGATAACATCAAGTTGTTACCCCATAGTTGATAATAACATTCCAATTACCGACAATGATAAGAAATTAGAACTTTTTAAAGAAGAATATGAAAAAGTAACTAACAAGAAAAAAAAGAAATTGTTAACAGAAATAGAAAAAGAACAACTTCTAAACACCCAAGACGATGGTGATTTATGTAAAGAAATAACATTAAGAGAATTAAAAACAACAATAATGAATACAAAAAATGGAAAAGCATATGGGCCAGATGAAATAAATTATGAATTCTATAAAAATGTCCCAGATAACATTCTAAGAACAATATTAAAGATATTCAATATCTACTGGTCAAAAGGAGAATACCCAAACATATTTAAAAATGCAATAATAAATCCAATAAACAAACCAGGAAAAGATTCAAGAAATATAGAATCATACAGATATATTAGCAGAACGTCCTGTATGGGGAAAATATTTGAAAATATAGTAAATAAAAGATTAAATTGGTGGCTAGAAACAAATAAAAAATTGGATGAAGATCTAGTAGGATTTAGACCAAACAGAACAGCTTTAGATGCTATCCAGATTATAGACTTAAAGATCAGTCAAGCAATAGAACAAAAAAAATATGGACTAATAGCTTGTTTAGACTTGGAGAAAGCTTTCGACTCCGTAAATCACGAAGCATTACTAATTAAGATGGAAAAAATAGGTATAAAAGGAAAAATATTAAGATGGATAGAAGGGTTTTTAAAAGAAAGAAGATTTCAAATAAAAATAGAAGGAAAAACAACAGAACGGGGTAAAATAACAACAGGAGTACCACAAGGTTCACCACTAAGCCCAACATTATTTAACATACTAATGTCTGATATAAAGTTACCAAATACAGTATACAAAATTATATATGCAGATGATGTCACTTTAATAACAATAAACAAAGATATAATAGAAGCATCAAACATATTAGAAAATGGACTAAAAACACTAAACGAGTGGACAAATAAATGGGATCTAAAAATGAACTTAACAAAAAGTAAGATAATGTGCTTTACAAACAAGAAAATAAGAATAATCCCCAAAATAAAAATAGGAAATGAAGAACTAATATTCACCACGCAACACAGAATATTGGGAGTAATCTTTGATAGTCCAAAGTTGAATTGGAAAAAACACATAGATTTAGTAAAATCAAAATCAATTGAAAGAATAAACATAATGAAAAAACTATCATCTATGAAATGGGGAGCAAATAGAGAAACATTATTAAAATTCTACGAAATATATATAAAACCAACAATAGAATATGGAATTTCTATATATGGGGCCGCAAAAAAACAAGAATTAAAAAAGTTAAACATAATACAAAACAGTGCAATGAGAATAGCAACAGGATGTTTTAGATCAACACCTATAATAGCACTACAAGCAATAACAAACCAAATACCAGTAACAGAAAGAATAAAAGAGATAGAATGTATGCAGATAATAAAGAATTTAGAAAAACTAGATGGAATGCCAATTAAAGAATTGACCAAAGAAAATATAAAAAACTACAATCAAACAAATAAAAGGAAAACTTTAATTCAAAGGGTAATTGAAACATGTAGGAAATTAGAAATAGAAATGAAAATCAATACATTACCAAATATAACTCCAATTCCACCATGGTATGATATGTCAGAATATTTAAAAACAACATTTATAGAAAATATGGGGAAAAACATTCCAGAACAAATGATTAAACAACATTTCTATTTAATGGAAAATATTACATACAAAGAATATCAAAAGATATATACAGATGGGTCAAAAATAAATAATCCAACCTCTGTCTCAGCAGCAATCTACATACAAGAGAAAAACATAACAACAATATGGAAATTACCGCAGAGTACACAAATCATAGAGGCAGAACTATATGCCATTAAACAAGCAATTAACTATATAAACAATAACAAACTACAAAAAACAGTAATTTTAACAGACTCACTGGCGGCCATAAATGTCATAGGAAATCCCAGACCAAAATGTTATAAACAGATAACATATGAAATTCAAAAATCAATAAAAGCAATGATAACAAACACACAAACAATAAAAATTCAGTGGATTCCTTCACATAAAAACATTAGAGGGAACGAAATAGCAGATAAAGCAGCAAAAAAAGCACATGAAATACAAAACGCCATTACCATGAACATAGACACAAAAAACAAAATAAAAGAAATAAAACTAAAAAATAAAGAAAACTGGAAAACAATCCTAAAAACAATTCTAGAAACAAAGGATTACTATATCAAGGATAATCAACCACATCCATGGGCAAGATCAAAAAATAGGAAAATAGATGTATGTCTAACGAGAATAAGTACAAAACACACAAAATTGAAACAACACTTATACAGACTAAAATTAGAAGAGGACCCAAAATGCAGATGGTGTAATAATCAAGAAGAAAACATCGAACATCTAATACTACAATGTCCAAGATTCCATTCATATAGAACTAAATTATTCCAAGCACTAATAAAATCAAAAATACAAAATCCTAACATGAATATGTTAATTACAGGTGCTGACCAACCTCCTTCAAAGAAGTACTACATCTTGAGACATACAAAGATCTTCCTACAAAGGTCAAAAATTATAGATATGATATAAGAAGCAAGAAGAAACAAGAAAAAAAGATCCAGGGAATATAGACTTCTACATAGTCTAAAACCCTATAAAAGAAGAAAGAAGAAGAAGAAGATAGATGTGAATGGTTTGTAAAATAGTAACAAAATAGTACTATTTACATGAATGATATTAAGTGTTTGTTTATTCAATGGACTTGACTGTTATTCTGGTATTTTTCCAAATAGCTGCTCGTTGAGATGAATGTCTTTTAACTTGAGAGATGAAACGGAAATAGATGTATTTGTAATTCATAACCACGAGTAGGGATAATATGTATTTTACTCTAGTCTAATGATATTTCATGATTAGTAATAAGTGTATTAGTAAGTCATATCTTGGTAAATGCTCAGAATAGGAGTAAAGTAAGACAAAGTGGGCGAATCTGTGCTCATGAAACTAAGCAACTAAGTCTATCTAAACAGCAATATCATGCTTGTGTTTTCCATTAAGATAAAACTTCATAATCCCCCTTGTGATTTGCCATAAATAAAGGCACCAGTCCAAGCTCTGTCTTGCTGAATGTATCTTTAGTTAGAGAATGAAATGCATGGTAAACGTGTAACATTTTGTCAGCGAAAGTCATAGTTCTGTAGTTACATTATGTTATTTTCCATTGAGAATTTTCACAAGTATTTAGAGAAAATGCACAAACCGAGTACATGGATCAAACAAATTATAGAAATAGAATACATCGTAAGGGAACTACAACGATAAATAATCGTATATGAATTTCTCTTCACAAGGGGTGGATAACAGTACAGTCAGATATTACAATGTGTCTCAGCGGTAACAGCAGCAAAGGCCAACGTATGAATTATGGCAAGATCGAGTTTTTAATCCCTAATTGATAATGAAGGAACCAGTTCACGCAGGAGGAACAGTGGGACAAGTGTCATTTACAGTGGCTGGCAAATGAGAGCAGACGGTCAGAGTGTTTTGTTTTCCTTTCTTATTTTCTAATTGCAGATTAGGTATATTATTTATACAGGGACCTGCCATGAGGTTGGTTATTGACTGATGAGGTTGACGAGTTCCGGCACAGCTGATTGCTAAGGAAGGTCTTGAACGTCATCACCCATCCTTTCGTGGCTAAATTTGAATAAAGCTCTTTTATTCATCTCATTAGTATTAGCAGAATGAGAAGCTTTTATGGAACACCAAGGAGTATTATCTAGTACTGGAATATACCTTAAGAAA
>NW_028234411.1:2076495-2091495 GCF_977035675.1 Penaeus japonicus
TAAATAATTATATGTATACATATATAAATATATAAATATATAAAAGTATATATATATATATATATATTGATATTGACTATTTATTGAAACAATTCCGTATATATATATAAATATATATATATATTTATATATATATATATATATATATATATATATATATATGTTGTCTCTATTTATTGAAACAATTCCGTCGTTAATTGTTTTTCGTTTCTTCCAGATGGTCTCAGGATGTGATGGAGATTTTCAAAGATTATTTAGCGATTTATGATGGACGCGATGCGAAAGACAGGATCAACATCTTGAAGGTTTGTTTGTTAGAGTTTATTTAAAGTTATGGAAAAGTTGTTCTTCTGATGTCATTACAAACTATTGTCTTTGAGAATGGAGGGGGGGGGTTCTTCTCATTTTCTCCCCGTAATGTATTTTCTTCTTTTCCTTCTCTTCCTTTTCCTCCTCCTCTTCCTCTTCCTCTTTCTCCCCCTACTACTCTTCCTCTTCCTCTTTCTCCCCCTCCTCCTTTTACTCCTCCTCTTTCTCTCTCTCTTTCTCCTCTTCCCCTTTCTCCCCCTCCTCCCCCTCTTGAACCTCTTTCTCCCGATCCTCCTCCTTTTATTCTTCCTCTTTCTCCCCTACTCCTCTTCTTCCTCTTCCTCTTCCTCTTCCTGTCTCTCCCCCTCCCTCTTGCTTTTTCTTCTTCTCCTCCTCCTCCATCTCCTCCTCCTCCTCCTCTTCCTCCTCCTCCTACTCTTCCTCCTCCACCCTCTCTTCCTCTTCCTCTTCCTGTCTCTCCCCTCCCTCTTTCTTTTTCTCCTCCTCCTCCTCCTCCTCCTCCTCCTCCTCCTCCTCCTCCTCCTCCTCCTCCTCCTCCTCCTCCTCCTCCTCCTCCTCCTCCTCCTCCTCCTCCTCTTGTTCTTCTTTCTCCAATCATCTTCATCATCCTATTCTACTTTCCTCTTTTTTTTTCTTTTTCTTTTTAGGGATATAAACATTATATAAATTGCATGCACTCTTTTCCCATAGAAGGAAAAAGAGGAATAGAAACTATATATATAAATGATAATGAGTTGTAGATGATAATTGAAATATAATTGTTGATGACATACTGTCTTTACAGCCAAAACTAAAAATCAATACGGAGAGGAAATAAATGTTTTCTCTCTCTCTCTCTCTCTCTCTCTCTCTCTCTCTCTCTCTCTCTCTCTCTCTCTCTCTCTCTCTCTCTCTCTCTCTCTCTCTCTCTCTCTCTCTCTCTCTCTCTCTCTCTCTCTCTCTTCTCTTTCTTTCTTTCTCTTACTGTTTTTTCTCTCTCACAATCTTTATCTTGCAATGCTTCTGTTTTCTCACTTTCTCTTTCTCTCATAATATTGCTCTCTCTATGTCTCTTAACATGTCTGTGTCTCACTTTTTTACCAACGTATATACATTTTCCAGGGCATCAAAACATATGTGCAACAGTGCTGGCCACAAATCCACATGAATGTTGCAGACATAATGAAAATGCTCGTGTGTCTAGCTTATGACGTCACAGATCAAGACTCTGATTTGGAGCCGGAGGTGAGAGGATGTTGCAAAACTATGTTGTGTGTGTGTGTGTGTGTGTGTTTATTTGTGTGTGTGTGTGTGTGTGTGTGTGTGTGTGTGTGTGTGTGTGTGTGTGTGTGTGTGTGTGTGTGTGTGTGTGTGTGTGTGTGTGTGTGTGTGTGTGTGTGTGTGTGTGTGTGTGTGTATGTATGTATGTGTGAGTGTGTGCGTGCGTGCATGTCCGTGCATATTTTTATAATCATAGGGACATCGATAGGCATGAATAATGAATAAATATAGACTCATTTCCTTATAATTTGCCTTGTTAGCTTTCCAGATCCATTATTGTCCTTTGGTACACTTCAAGACTAAGATATATCATAGACCTCCTTCCTTACTTAAGCAGTTTTCTCAATAAAGCCAATAATTCAGATGACAGACTCAATTGTGGAATTATATATTTCTCAACTTTCCCAGGCTATAATCATCATAACTCAAGAAACAGAATGCATCGTGCGGCTTCTGTGTGATGCTGCACCACAGACCATGCTGAAGGCTTGCCATGGCATCGCCACAGTTCCGGTTCATGCCGACTGCCGGTCATTTCTGGAGAGAATTTCTGTCATTGTGGAGTCAGTGGAAACGAAGTGAGAACTATGGTAGGATTTTTAAAAATTGATAGTTTTTTTTTTTTCTTAACTTTTTGTTGTTATTTTTAATGTCTGTATCTGTGATCTGATAAGGTTAATGTCAAGATCTTTTGTATATTGTGTCTAATATTGTTTTTTTTGAGATTTGTTTGTTTCCTTAATCCACTTTTCAAATTCTTGAAAAAAAAGATATATATACATAAATTCTTTTATATATGTATATGTATGTGTGTGTATATATACATATACACACATTTATTTATAGTTGTGTCAAAATGTAAGACGAGTATATTCTAAATATAATAAAAGTAGTGTTTATATACACTCATTATTTAGTATTACCATTGTGGTGATGCTAAGGAATTCCAGTCCCTTCATTAATGCACATGGTGGCCCAATGTTAACCCAGTCCCAACGGGCCCGGCGAGAAGTGGCAACCCCCTACTCCGGGCCTATGCAATATTGCATTGGGAACGTCACACTGGTGTGTCGCCCCGTCATCAGGCATTTAGCCGTGTATCATTGGGTTAACCAGTATGTACGTAGTACTTATTTATTTTACTTGGATTTTTTACCAGATGTATTGAACTCTATAATCCTCAGATTGTGCATATAAAATTCCCTTCCCTCTCCCCCTTCTTCATACACTTCAACATTAAAAGGTTAATGAGGAACAACACAGATTATATATACATATTTTTTTTAATAAATACTTCAGTTCCTTTACAAAAATTGTAATGCATATTTTTTTCAATTTTTTCAATCATCAGACTATATCATCGAGCCTGTAGTAGAACCTTCTCGAAAATAGTGACACGTAGGTCTCGATAACCTATTCATAATTCAAGGACAATGTAAATCATACAGTTGACTTACGAGGACAGCAAACACAGTCCGACTTTTACAGTCACATATTTCAGGAAAATGAATTAGGGGAATAACAGAAAAGAGAATTGATAGTAATGATGATGATGGTTGGTGGTTGGCACTGGCCTCTCATGAATAGAGGGAATAACCAGCACTTCAGGTGGCTTTTGTGTGTGTGTGTGTGTGTGTGCGTGTGTGTGTGCGTGTGCGTGTGTGTGTGTGTGTGTGTGTGTGTGTGTGTGTGTGTGTGTGTGTGTGTGTGTGTGTGTGTGTGTGTGTGTGTGTGTGTGTGTGTGTGTGTGTGTGTGTGTGTGTGTGTGTGTGTGTGTGTGTGTGTGTGTGTGTGTGTGTGTGTGTGTGTGTGTGTTTTTTTTTTGGATTACATTTATATATTACACTTTAATGCTGCTGCTCCTTCAACAGCAGAATAAGATAGCAATTGGAATATTAGCCAAAAAAAACATTGAGGGTTGCCACACTGTTCTTGTAATGAGAAATGTTTTGTAAGGTTATAAGGAATGCAAGAATTAGGAACTAGTCAATATTTGAAATGAATGAAACACTAGAGAGTAAAAAAAAAAAAAAAAAAAGGAATACTCTTAAATCAAGAATACAATAAGTCTTTATTTTTATTCCAATTCTGAACCATTTTCTTTTCTAATTTTTCTTTTTGTTTCGTTTTGTTTTGTTTATTTGAAACACAGAAACAGACTACACTAGACTGACTAATCAAAGAAAACATATTTACCCTTAAAATGAATGAGAAACATTACTACAATACCAAAGTATTTATCTATCATGTCGCATCAGCTCTACTTCCAAAAATAAATGAAAAACAAAAAATGAGTAAATGAAATGAGAAATCTGGAATGTTCCCCATACAATATGAAATACACAATTCCTGTTAATATTTCAGTTATAATAGATTTTTCCTTTCCAGTATTTAGTTGCCTAAAATTACCATATTGCATATATGTTTTATTTGAAAGACACCTACAAATCTTAGTTATTTGTATTTAATGTGTAGACTGGAAAAGGTATTAAAGAAAGAAAAAAGAATATATACGTATATCAATAAAAATGAAAACATAAATGAAAATCACATTAAACAAGAATTAATGGAAAAAAAAGAGTAATAGGTAATTAATGAATCGTGACCTTTGGCATTTACAATTGTTCCATTTCAACTTTAACCCCTAAACAGCCGGTAACATTCCAGAAAGCATCCATATTTCACAGGCCTATTTTATGAAGCACATGGGTGACATGACTATGGTGCATATAACCTGCATCTACAGGCTGCAGTCAGTAGATAATCCATGACAGTAATGGTGGTGATAATAATGGTGACGGCATGACAATGGCTATGACAATGACGATGATGGACAATAAGGACGATGACAAAATTTACGATTACGATGATAGTAATGCTGATAATGAAAACCGTGAAAATGACGGCCTGCTGTTATGAATAAGAACAGAAAACTGTCTCCTCACCCGACTCTCTAACATTCCTCTCATGCATCAGTCATCATCAACCGTTCTATATGCGTTGGAAGTGCATTACATAAATCCTTTTTTCTTTATCTTTTTCTTTTTTTATACAGCTCTTCTGATCCATTCATGCATGTTGTACCTGATTTCATGTCTGTTTTTTTTTTCTTTTCTTTTTTTTTCAAAGGAATTTGCTTGCCATAGTGACTTGCCTGCTGTTCAAGGGTTAAGAGAAATTTCATGTTTTTGCGAATTACACCATTGTGATAAAAAGAATATGAATGAAGGTAAGATTAATGACTTGACCATTTGATAAGGAAAAGGAAGTGGAAAAAGAAACAGATGATAATGACGAAGGAGAAGGACAAGATGATAACTGAAATTATGTGGAAAAAAAAAAAATTATATATATATATCAATGTTGCAAATTTAAGGATACAAAACATTTTTAACATAACAATGAGGTTCGTGTATAAATGAAAATATAACACAGTTAAACTAATCTCCATTTACAATAGATAGTATAATATACCCAATGTGTACCTTAATACAATACAAAGTACCGCACAATAGTATTGTTCCTTTTTCGTACAGATTTCAACAAGTACCAGATAACAATTTACTGTGTTTTCCACATTAACTCACCATTAAATTATCGATATTGACAAAAAAAAATGTTTTAATCCTGAGACTGTGTTTAAGGGATTAATGCTGTCCTCGGATAAAGCACCAGAACAATACAAGACCACTTAATGTAGAACGATAACTAGCAAATAAGAGAATATCACAGACTATGAATCCAGGCGTAATCGCGTGACCCCGGACGTGCAAAGAATAATATTTTATATAAAAATTGGCTATTGGAAAGGATGGGAGATGGGAGGTGGGGGGGGGGGGGGTATTTTGAAACTATTTCGTAATTATTTTTTCAATTTCTGTTTGTCAAAGGGAGAGAGAGAGAGAGAGAGAGAGAGTGAGAGAGAGAGAGAGAGAAAGAGAGAGAGAGTGAGAGTGAGAGTGAGAGTGAGAGTGAGAGTGAGAGTGAGAGAGAGAGAGAGAGAGAGAGAGAGAGAGAGAGAGAGAGAGAGAGAGAGAGAGAGAGTGAGAGTGAGAGTGAGAGTGAGAGTGAGAGTGAGAGTGAGAGTGAGAGAGAGAGAGAGAGAGAGAGAGAGAGAGAGAAAAAGGAACTGGGAGGGTGGGATAGAGAGATGGAGAGAGGGAGAGGGAGAGGGGGAGGAAAAGAAAGAAAGAGAGAGGAAGGGAAAAGTTTGACAGTTTATGTAGCTCAGTGCCTTTTCTTTTCATGGAATTTTTGTGACATTGACTCACTCATAGAGGTTCATTTCTGTCTGGTAACAAGAGGCACATCCAGGCAAAGGAAATAATAATACTACACCAACACAGTGCAACAGAACACTAGAATGATGGGGCCAGTTAATGTAGCTTGTAATGCCATGTAATTCTAATGATACCAATCTTAATAGAGAGAGAGAGAAAAAGAAAAGAAAAAAAAAAGAAACGAAAAAAACAAAAAAAACAAGAGTGCCTAAGTACCTTTTCCTTTTTTTTCTTTTTCTTTAGTACCACAATTTAGCATTATGTTTCCCCCCCTACCCATTTTCTTTTTCTTTTTTAATTTCTTCCACTTAACACTAACGGAGAGCCAATCAACATAGAGCACTGGTCTTTTCCAACTGTCTAGCAATGTGTTGTACCATCTCTCGACAATGACAACAGCCAACCAAGCCCACACAGCATTTCAGATGTCCATGGCTTACAAAAACACATTTGGGATAACATCTGAACCATCGGACAATTACATAGATCCACCGATGAGCCGTATTATCTGATTCGTGATAGCCACCTTTATGTCTTTAACACAATTATATTATTGCACTGTAATGTATACACATATTACCTTCAAATACAAATGACCCTTAAAGGGAAAACTATTGCATGAGAGCGCCAATGCTGCAGAAGCTCGGCCCTTGCAACGGCAATTGAAAACGTATCGGCAAAACCGCTTCCACAGATCGGGGATCACAGGTATTACAACAGTGTTCCGAAAGAGTGTCTTTTTTTTTTTTTTTTTTTTAACCTTTCTTTTTTTTTTTTTTTTTTACAATGGAAAAATATAAGTTGGAATAACTTATTATAAAAAAAAATATATTCTGAAGCATTTACAAGCACGAGATATTGATCGAGAACCGATGCTCACACAACACCTGCAAAATTAACGAAAATTGACTTGCTTTCTTTCAATGTCTTTTGAGCAATAAAAAAAGAATAGTTTCACATCACTTCTGCATGTAACGGAAAATTGAATAGAACACCCAATTTTCAATCAACAGTCAGCCAACAAGACTGATCCTGACTTTTTTTTTTTTTTTGTGTGTGTTTTTTTTTTAGCATAGACAGGATTTAGACTAGCACATCTTCAAGAATATCATTACAGTACAGTACCTGTTTCACTACAATGTGACACTAGAAACTGGGAAAAATATATACTTATATATATATAATATATTCACTTCTTCCACGTTTTTGTTAAAAAATTTCTACCAGTGCAGCTGCAGCAGCCCCTGGGAGAGTCACTTGCACTGCAATGGAGCACTCAATGCACAGTTACCACGCAGGGGAGGTCCACCAAAGGTCATGCTGTTTGTGCAGTGGTAATGGTGGACCTGTAGTTCAAATGGAAACTCTCTTCCTACACAGAGAGTGAAAAAATGATATACAAGTAGAAAATAAAAATATTGATTTATAAAACAACGATTCTGCAATGGCTTCACCTCTTCGACGTGCCACCCGCCTTCAAAAAAGCCAGAACAAAATGCCTCTTTGGTGTTTTGCGATTGTCCTCCGAGCCCCCTAGACGAGGCCTTCCACCCACCCTCGCTCCCTCCCCCCTCACGACGGGAGAGGCGACTCGACTCCTCTCCGGTCCCAGTGTCCCTGGAATTCCCCTCCTCCCCCGTCCTGTATCCCCACCATGCCATTAAGGGGCCGGATCTCCTCCAGGCTGCAGACGTGCATCCCCGGAGACCGGTAGCTGGGCGGCTTCTCATCGTAGGGCGCCCGCAGGTTGACGTGGCCCAGCGAGATGTTCTTGAGCAGCGGGGGGTGGTAGTAGAGGGAGTGCTGAGGCGGCGGTAAGGGCTCGGCCGCGCAGCCACCAGGATACAGGGGAGCCTTCAGGTACCGCTCGTTGATCACCTATTGGATGGGACGACATACTTATGTTTAAGGGTTTATCAAGAATGTAATAATATTGGTTCTTAACTGGGCACAGCAATATACCAATCAAATGCATAAAGAGGATAATAATTTATTATGTTTATTGATCGTAATACTACAGATGAACTAAGTAAATGATGGGGATGATAATTAATAATAATAGTAATGACGATAATTATGACAATTATATACTGAAAAATATCTGTCAAATTGTCCAGAGAAATGAGAATTATTATTTTCCTTTTCTCTTACCCTCATACTTAACTTATCAATAAGTATCATTTTGACAAGTCCAAGAAGGATAGAGGAAGAAGCTTAAAAAGTTACAGTTACACAAATTATTTTGTCTAGTGTTTTTTATTTTTCCTTTCATTATATCAGTATGAGAGAGTATTTTGTGATTCATAACCATTCAAAGTACATACTATAGCAGAAAACCCTTCAAAATATCAAAAAAAATACGAGGACAAAATATACATCAACCCCCCATATATAGTTTTATACGGGCTGAGTCAACCACCTGCCATAAAACTATATCAGAAGCAGTGAGAAGAGCTTTGCAAACAGGGAAATAGCCCCTCTGGATTCATAACCGGGGAGAGTCAGAGCGGAAAATTTTACTGGAGCTCCACAATGGTATATTGATGAATAATAATGACTTCCCTGTTTTTTTTTTGTTTTGTTTTTTAATATTCATTAGGCTGAGTTTAATTAGCTGTTTCATTTCCTTTTATGTATTCAAATAAGATGAGTAATATACGTGATGTAGGAGTTCTTGCTTGAGAGCCTTCCCTTGGATAACAATCTCACAGCATAAGGGACTTTCTCGAACGCTAACATCCTCTTATAACTCGTGAAATAAGAACCCTCTATATTTCAGACATGTAATACGTACTCTTCCAAACAAAACCATCTTCTCATACATCCGTGAACTATTTATATGAGCTTTGCTAGTTAGTTACCTGGGCCATCCTCTGCCGCTTGTTTTCCTTGGCCAACATTCTACTGGCCAGGAGAACCAACACAATGAGGATGAACCCCCCTGCTATGGGCACTGCGATGGTCGCTGCTCGGAACCACACTGTCTCCAGCATTTCCGACTCTCCTCTGCTGTAGTCTAGGGGTAAGAATGGGACGGATGAGATTTTGCAAAACGCATTTCGTGGACGGTTTTTATCTTAGTGTTGCGGGACATTGTGAAAGGTACGCATGAATACTGCCGAATATTGAGAAATTGCGATGATTGAATGGTACACGTGAATATTGAGAGATTTAGTGAAAGGTCCATATAGATAATGAGAAGTAGCCAAACACATATATGAATCAGTATAATTTATTTTGAATTCAGAGTTACTTTGATATATAATGTAAATTATGTATATATACACAAACACACTGAGACTGACTGTAAACATATTCCTCAACTGCGAATAAGGCAAATCTTCCAAAACACAAGGATTTAATCTCTTTTCTCCGAGAACTATAAAAAATACAACCAACCTCTCTGGGTATTTGCCTTGTCTACCCTTATAAAGACATCCAGGTCTCGATAATTGCACATATCCTGGCTGCAGCACGTCAGATTGGGATCAGCAGGAGGAAGGGTAGGACTGGCAGAAGGAGCCGGACGCGAGGCACTGTTCGACGTAGTTTCTACCATCTTGGCCGGCATCTTCTGCGACATCGACATAATGCTCTTGCTTGAGACCCCAGCCTTGGTAGCACATTCTTTTTGTCTGTCTCTGTGGATGAAGATTGGAAATTAGATAGATGGAATGTAAAATTCTGTTTTCAAGGCTGAGTGTCTTCATCATTTTTATCTCTATATAAACAATACAATTACATGAAATATAATTACATGAATTTTTCTTTTTACTACTTGTATTCATGGTAGGTGCCTAAAAATATACAATTATTGATTTTTCATACTAGTATAGAGTACAAATCCTTCTCAATAATGGTACCTTGATATGAAAAGGGCAAAAGCACTTGAAAATATTTCCCTCTCATTCAAAATAAACTACAGAATATATTACACCTTGAAGTGTCCCTAATTCAGATTTAATTACTATGATCTCAGGAAATATAATCAACATTCAGTTGTCATTAGTTACGTTACATATCATTCTACATTCCTTTCTAACTTCTCAAGAAACAACCAGGTAAACTATTTACTGTATAACATAATCTCACATACATAGCCCATTCACATGTAAGCACACACACACACGCATGCACACAAACAAACACAAACACAAACAAACACAAACAAACAAACACACACACGCATGCACACACATGTATGCACACACACACACACACACACACACACACACACACACACACACACACACATGCATGCACACACATGTATGCACACACACACACAAACAAACACACACACACATGCACAAACACACACACACAAACAAACAAACAAACACACACACGCATGCACACACATGTATGCACACACACAAACACACACACACATGTATGCACACACACAAACAAACAAACACACAAACAAACACACACGCATGCACACACACATGCACACACATGTATGCACACACACAAACAAACACACAAACACACACACACGCACAAACACACACACACATGTATGCACACACACACACACAAACAAACAAACACACACGCATGCACACACACACATGCACACACATGTATGCACACACACACACACACACACACAAACAAACAAACACACACGCATGCACACACACACATGCACACACATGTATGCACACACACACACACACACACACACACAAACAAACAAACACACACGCATGCACACACACACATGCACACACATGTATGCACACACACACACACACACATACACACACATGTATGCACACACACACACAAACAAACAAACAAACATACACACACCCCTCCTACCCCCCCCAACCCCCAACCCCCCACCCAACCCCATATCCGATCCCCCACCCAACTCACTCAGGCAAGAGCTCCAAACAGCCGTGCATGGGCGTCCTCCGCTGGTAGAGCCTGCGTGCGGAGGGCGTGGGCGTGGGTGCGGGCGTAGGGCGTGTGAAACAGGCGCCCACCGAACTCTTGCACATGTAGCCCACCGTGACACACCGAGGAAGGTTACAGTGGCACCGGACGTCGCCTCCTGTGGGCGGGGAGAAGAAGGGCGGAGGGGGGTGAGGGGCGTGTGACATGGCAGAGGCTGGCGGTTGCTTATAGGAATGAAGAATAACAATGGTAATAATTATATCGATAGGAATGAAGATGGTGTTAATTGTAATAATCTTATTGATTGGAATGATGCTAATGACAATGGTAATAATTATAAAGATGGGAATGAAGATGATGTTAATTGTAATAATCGTAATCGGCTAATGACAATGGTAATAATCATATTGATAGGAATGAGGGTAATGACAATGGTAATAATTATATCGATAGGAATGAGGGCAATGGCAATAGTAATATTCATATTGATAGGAATGAGGCTAATAAAAATGATAATGATTACATTGATAGGAAACAGGCGAATGATAATTACAAATAGAGACAATAACAACAACAATAATGAAAATAATCAGAACAACAACATTAAAAATAACAATACTGAATGCAATAATAATAAAAACAAACAAACAAAAGAAAGTATGACAATAACAATGTAAAACTTAACACAATTACATTGTCATTAAAACAATCATAATCACAATAACATCACAAATAATTATAGTATCAATGATTGATGTTTTTATTAAATTAATCTTGGCGAGAAAATTCAGTCGAGTTCACCTATAAACTTAAGCCTTCTCTAAATTAAATATTAAATTGATAAATAAGTAAGCAGTAATAATAGTTATAGTAATAGTAATGATGATGATGATGGTGGTGGTGATAATGATGATGACGATGATGATGATGATGACGATGATGATAATAACAATAATATCAACAACGATAACAATAACAAAACCAGTAATACCAATTACAATCCGATAACAACAACAATAACAATTCAACAAGGACAAACAAAAGCATAAGCTAAATTACATCACATCACATAATATCAAGTTGCACACCACCATATCATCACACCGACATCACCACACGTGCGACATGTTGCACGGCTAAGCACAGACCACCTAAAGCCACCCTTTCTTTGACGGTGAAAATTGGTTTCCTAGGATTCTCCCATTTTTTTTTCTTTTTTCTTATCTCTCTCTCTCTCTCGTTTGCTCTTTCTTTCTCTTTCTTTCTCTGACTCTCTCTGACTCTCTTTCTCTCTGACTCTCTCTGACTCTCTTTCTTTCTTTCTCTCTCTCTCTCTCTCTCTCTCTCTCTCTCTCTCTCTCTCTCTCTCTCTCTCTCTCTCTCTCTCTCTCTCTCTCTCTCTCTCTCTCTCTCTTTCTGTATATTTATATATATTTTTTTCTTTCTTACACGACGAGTGGAAACGATCATCCAAAGGACAAAAATAAGAAAGAAATGAAAAGAAGTGATATTAATAAATAAGGATTAATAAGGATGTGAAAAAGGGAAGAGAAAGAAAGAAAATAAAGAAGGAACGAAAAAGAGAGAGAAAAAAAATAAAGGAATGAACACCGAGAGAAAGAGACAGACAAAAAATAACAAGAAAAAAGAAAGGAAAAAATATAAAAAGAATAAAAACGAAAGAAAAAAGAAAATTAAAAAAACACGAAAGGGAACAGGAAGGGAGAAGAGAGATGACGGACGGAAGGAGACCAACAAGAGAAATAGAAGAAAAGAAAGACGAGGGGAAAGGAGAAAAGAAGAGAACGGAAAGGAAGGAAGAGAGACGGGAGAAGTGAGGGGAAGATGAAGAAGGAGAAGAGAGATGAAGAGGGGAAAGGGATGAAAAAAACAAACATAAGAAAGAAAAGAAAAAGAGAAAGAGACACAAAGAGAGAAGAGAATAACATAAGAAACGGAAACAATAAAAGGGAGAGAAGAACAGAAAGTAAAAGGGGGAAGGGGGAAAGGAGAGGAAAGAGAAGCAAGTAAGGAAAGACGAGAGAAAAGAAAGAAAAAAAAAAGATAGAGAGAAAAAAAAATACGAGCGTCGAAGAAAAAAACACATAGAAGAGAGGGGAGAGAGAGGAGAAAAAAGATCAAACCAGAGGAAACAAAAAACACACACGAGGGGAAGGGGGACAGGGGGGAGGAAAAGGGGGCAGGGGGGAGGAAGAGGAAAAGGGGGCAGGGGGGAGGAAGAGGGGAAGGGGGGCAGGGGGAAGAGGGGAAGGGGGTCAGGTGGGAAAGAGGGGCAGGGGGGAGGAAGAAGGGAAGGGGGGCAGGGGAGGAGGAAGAAAAGAGGACAAGGAGGGAAAAGCGGCAGGGGGGGGGAGGGGAAGGGGAGAAAGAGGAGGAGAAGAGGAGCAGGGGGGAAAAGGGAAGGGGAGAAAGGGAGAAAAAGGAGAAGAGGAGCAGGGGAGAAGAGGGTAGAGGGGAGAGGAAGGGGAAAAGGGAAGCCAGATTCCGAAGGTCATGACCTCACGAGACAAAGACCGGTCGACAGGAAGCGGATGGAACTTTTGGCTTTCCTTTTTTGGAGGCTGGAGAGATCACGTGACCTATGTTGGAGGGAAGGGCGGGGCGGGGGTGGGTAGAGGGGGGTAGAGGGAGGGAGGTAGAGGGAGGGAGGGATAGGGAGAGGGAGGGAGGGATAGGGAGAGAGACAAACAAACACACACACACAAACAGAGGGGGGGAGGGAGGGAGGGAGGGGGGGAGGGGGGGAGAGAGGAGACTGTGAGAGAGACTGAGAGAAAGAACAGAGAAAGAGAAAAAAAACAAAAAGAGAAACAAACAAACAAAAGAAAAAGAAAATAACCAGACAAAGAAAGAAAGAAAAAGAGAGACACCGACAGAAGAAGAAAAAAAAGAAACGAAAGGGAGATACGATTCCTCCAAGACGCAACCCGATCTTCCTCGACGGGGGGGAGGGGGGGGGGGGGAGATCACGCAGGATCAGCGGCCACTTCGCTCGCGCCGACGCAACGAGAACGACCCCAGAGCCAGCTAGACGACCCCCGAGACAGATGACCCCCGAGACAACTGACCCCAAAGCCAAATGACCTCTAAGCCAAACGACCCCAGAGCCAAACGACCCCCGAGCCAAACGACCCCCGAAACAGACGACCCCCGAGCCAAGCCAAACGACCCCAGAGCCAAACGACCTCAAGCCAAACGACCCCCGAGACAACCGACCCCAAAACCAAATGACTCTGGAGACAAACGACCCCAGAGCCAATCGACCTCTAAGCCAAACGACCTCTAAGCCAAACGACCCTAGAGCCATACGACCTCTAAGCCAAACGACCCCAGAGTCAGCCAAACGAACCCCGGCCCAAACGACCCCCGAGCCAGCCAAACGACCCCAGACCCAAACGACCCCCACGCCAAACGACCCCAGAGCCGCAGCGAAACCAAAGCCGGCGCGCACTGACCCTCTGGGCGGATGAAATACAAAAACCTAAACAAATCCACAATTTGTAAACATAGGGAGGAAACATAGGGGGGAGACGGGAGGGGAGGGGAGAGAGAGGGGAAAGGAGAGAGAGAGAGGGGAGGGAGGGATGGAGAGAGAGAGGGGATGGGGGTGGGGAGGGAGGGAGGGAGGGAGGGAGGGGAGGGAGAGAGAGGGGATGGGGGGGGGGAGGAGGGGAGAGGAGGAGGAGGGAGGGGAGGGGAGGGAGGGAGAGGGGCGGAGGGGAGGGAGAGAGAGAGGGGATAGGGGGTGGGCAGGAGGGGAAAGGAGGGAGGGTGGGGAGGAACAATGAAGTAAAAAGAGGAGAGAGAAGCGGGGAAAAGAAAGAAGAAAAAAGAAAATAAAAACTTGAAAGAAAAATGACAAGGAAGGAAAGGAGAGAGAACCGAGGAAAGGAAAAAGGAAATAAGATAACAGGGGAAAGAGAGACAAGGAGGAGACCGGGGAGGAAGGGAGAGGGGGAAAAGGAGGAGGAGGAGGAGGAGGAAGGGGTAAGGAAGAGGAAGTGGGGTGGAGGGAGAACGGAAGAGGCTCAGTTGATGAAATGAGTTGACCACCAGAGGAGAGATTACGGAATGAGGGAAGAGGGAAGGAGGGAAACCAGAGACGAAGAGGGAAGGAAGAGAGGGAGATAAAATAAAGGTAAATACAGAAGGGAGGGAGGAGAGTGAAGGAAGGAGGAAGGAGAGGAGAAGGAGTAGGGAG
>NW_028234411.1:2104280-2124280 GCF_977035675.1 Penaeus japonicus
AGATAAGGATAAGCTAGGTTTGCGGAGCAGATGCTTCGCCGGGCTTGTATGCACTGAGGCGAGCACTATAGAGAGAGTGGGGGCAAAAAATATTCCCTTTGGCATTACGTCACTTTGAGGTTGATTTTGGAATAGAGTTACATCTTCATGATGTTAATAATTACTCCAATCATATGAAAAAGAAAATGTATTAGAAAAAAATGATAGTTTTGCGCAGTATGACCTCACCTGACCTCTCGTGCATACCCTTTCCTCAAACCTATCGAGAACCAATCTATTATAAATCACTTTAAACCTCACCCTTTCCCTGACTATGGCTTTTCCTAAACTTTCTCACTGCTTTTTTCAATAAATTTACTTTTTAATAATAATAATTTTTAATAATTTTATTTTTTAATAATAATGATTTTTAATAATTTTAATTTTTAAAATAATTTTCCTGCCTCACCCTAGTGTCAACCCGCTGGCCACGCGGTACCTGCTGGTATACTCGACACCAGATTTGTCTTCACGCCCCCCCCCCCCCCCCGCCCTCCTCTGCTTAGTCGTTTTTTGGTTTGTCTTGTCTTCTGGCGAGGACATTGGGGGTGAGTTGCGAGTAACGAGTAACGTAGACGAGTAACGAGTAACGTTGACGAGTAATATGGACTGGTTACATATACATATACATATTCACATAGACAAACGAGGGTTTCCAAATGCTGCTGGAGTAGACTAACTGTTTTTTTTATTCATACAGTGTTTATATATTTATGTAAAACGTATATATAAAATAATTTTACTGTCTATAGCAAAATTCCTGAACAAAGCTACTTTCTTTATTAAACAAGTCCAACATAATCTACATAAACACATAATTACGATTTTTTCTAGACTGTAAAAGGGGCAAGTGAAAAAAAAACATCGCCGCTAAAATGGATAAAATATACAACTAAACATCATATCTAACAACTGTAGCACGTGGAAGGCAAACAAAGGAATAACCAAACGTGCAAAAGGCTTGACAACCATTTGGTGGAGTCGCTTGTTATAAAGCCAGCAACCAAAATTGCACCGCCAGAGTGCAGTCCACCTAGGCACACAGACAGGACACTGCTGGTAACCAAAAGAGAATCAGAATTTGATCTTGATATACGAATGAAGTGATTTAGATACTTGCTGTGGTCTGTGATGTAAGGCCTACAATTTTACGTGCTACACTTATACAATCTAGCATGATAGAGCTTGAAGTTTAGGGGAGTTTACAAAATCCTTTTCCAAAATATACATTGTGGAGGTTTGTTGGCTGTTGCAGGGAATACTGATAGGCCTGGAATTCAGTGCTCACTGGAAGGAGGCAGCCAGTGGCATATGACTTTTCTGATTGTGACATTGTTTTTCAGAGACAAATATAATTTTTTTTATAATATCTTTTCTAATTATAACTCTGATCTTCATTTTTGGCACAAGCCTTTAGTTTCAAAGTTAACAACCCCACCTCCCCCTCCCCTTCCCTCCCCCATCCAGCAGACACAAGGGACCTGTGGGAAGATGACAAAAAACATTTAAAAGCTGGATATCTCTTCCTACATTAGTTACCTGCACAACATAGCATGTGCACAGCAATTGTGTCTGCCTCTGTGCTTAATGGCAGTGTGGTGAAAAGGTCAACTAAAAAACCTCTATGCATTTTCTTGCCAGATTGAGATTGATCTGGTTGCTCATTTGATAATAAATCTTCTGGGTGCATTGTTTATGTATATCTTGAACTGGAATCACTGTTATAAACACAGTCTTAAGTAAAGTTACTGAACTTTTCGGTGATGTTAAGTAAAGTTACTGAACTTTTCATTGATTTTCAGCAACATCAACTACGAGATTATTGTGATTGATGATGGGTCCCCAGACGGCACACTGGAAGTTGCAAAGAAGTTGCAAGAGATTTATGGGGAAGACAGAATTGTAAGTTTGTATTTGTTTTGTTTTTATTTTTATTTTATTTTTTACTCAGATATTCAGAGATGTCTATCCAGTATTTATCAAATACTCCTAAGAAAGGATGACGTAGTAGTAGTATGTTATTGATATATAGAGCAATATATTTAGCATACATTTCATATCATACCTGTTCACAACTTTCTGGATGCCATGTACAACACATTGAAAAGATAAGACATTCATATACATAGGTTGACATATATAAATTGACAATTTCTGAAACAAAAGTTCCTCTCAATTGCCTTTTCCCACAACAGGTTCTGCGGCCGAGAGCGAAGAAGCTGGGTCTAGGGACAGCATACATCCATGGCATAAAACATGCTACAGGAAACTATGTCATCATCATGGATGCTGATTTATCACACCATGTAAGGGAGAATCAACAATTTTCTGTCGTTGTGTCGTATATATATACTCAGGGTCTCGTTCTTATTTTTGTTTATCTTCCTTTGGTTCTATTTTACTACAAATATCAATTTAGGTTCTATTAATGTTTTTATTTATTTTTTATTAACTTCTTATTGAAAAAGAAATATGCTATTATGCCAATAATGTATGTAAAAGCCTTTCTTTAGGGTGATGATGACACTTCACACTCACACACACACACACACACACACACACACACACACACACACACACACACACACACACACACACACACACACACACACACAGACACACACACACTCTCTCTCTCTCTCTCTCTCTCTCTCTCTCTCTCTCTCTCATATGTGTTTGTCTGTCCCAATGGGTGTGCACACCACTTTTCCATAAATCTAGTCAACACAAAAAAAAAAAAAAAACTTGCTAACCGAACCCCATCTTCACAGCCCAAGTTCATTCCTGAGTTCATCAAGAAACAGAAGGAGGGCAAGTACGACGTGGTCTCCGGCACGCGGTACGTGGGGGACGGGGGAGTGTACGGATGGGACCTCAAGCGCAAGATCATCAGCCGAGGGGCCAACTACGTGACACAGGTCCTCCTCAGGCCCGGGGCATCGGACCTGACCGGATCCTTCAGGTAATCGCCAGCTGCCGACTGGTTTTTGGTAGCTCTTCTTCGTATTCTTCTTTGTCTTCGTCTTCTTCTTCTTCTTTGTCTTCGTCTTCGTCTTCGTCTTCTTCTTCTTCTTTGTCTTCGTCTTCGTCTTCGTGTTCGTGTTCGTCTTCGTCTTCGTCTTCTTCTTCTTTGTCTTCTTCTTCTTCTTCTTCTTCTTCTTCTTCTTCTTCATCTTTTTCTTCTTCTTTTTACTTTGATGACACCCCACTTAGTCTCATTGTCATCTGGCTCATCCCTGTTGATCTTAGCAACGTAATAGATGCTGGCTTGTTACCAAACTACATTGGAGCGTTAAAGTTCCGCAGAGAGTCCCGTTTCAGCATTCATCTGCTCTAAGCTCTGGCACAAGAAGTTTATAGGTCGAGGAGACCCCCTTTTCAGTATATACGAGTGCGGAGGTAGTCGTTTGTATTCAGAAGGTTAAAGTTTTGTTTGGATTATTTTAGAAGAGGAAAGAAGGTTTAGTTATGGCTTTTGGGTTTTTATTTGTGATGCTGAGTGACTGGTGGTGGCGTTAGTATTTCATTATTAGTAGTATTAGTATTCGTATTGGTATGGCTGTCATTAGTGTGATTATTATTGTTATTAGCAGCTGTGTTATTATTATTATTGTTGTTATTGATATTATTATTGATAATATTGTTATTATTGTTGTTGTTTCTGTTTTTGTTATTACCAATGTTATTATTGTTAATGTTGTTACTATTATTGTTATTATTACTGTTATTGGTAAATTGGTATTCTTCCGTAGGTTTAAATTCTTTGCATTTTATCTTACAAGGGGGAGAGGGATGTTTCACTATATCATTCAATAATAGTATACATATATTTACATTTGCACAAAATTATTTCTTTTCTGATTATATTCAGTCATTAGTATATAAGAAAAGATTTGTCTGATTTGACCACAGATTAAAATTTTACTTAGTGTGGTTAGTGTCTTTGTATGTATTTGCATCCTTGTTACTTTGAATTGAAAGAAGAAAAGATAGATGGATATATTTAATTAGCATAATCTGTTCATTTTCTTTTACTTTTACCATAGTTTTTCATAAAACGTAAAATGTTTAGCTGATAAGCTAATGATGCCCCCCACCCCCTAAAAAGCAGAAGGATTACGTGCTCTATATTTTTCTTTACTCTTTCCTATTCCTTTTTTCCTTCATTCAGTGCCAAGGGATTCATAATCCGAAGGTGAGCCATAGACGCCACACCATCCAGCTTTTCCCTCGTTTCTCGTGAGACGTTCAACAAAGTCTCGTTTCAGGCTCTACCGGAAGGAGGTGCTGCAGAAGCTGGTGGAGTCCTGTGTGAGCAAGGGCTACGTCTTCCAGATGGAGATGATCATTCGTGCGCGGCAGTTTGGCTACACCGTCGGAGAGGTGAGGGAAATTGGGGGCAAATACACGTCTCCAATCTAGGGGAGGGTTGTCTGCATGGTGCGGCCGAAACGAGTGGGAAGCATTGAGGGCAGAGATGGAGGGAGGCGTTGGTTTAGGGTTCGGGAGGGAGGGAGGGGGGATCAGGAAAGAAAGGAAGGAAGGAGGAAGGGAGACAGACCGAAGAGAGGAGTTATTTTCAGAGAGGGTCAGACACGAGCAGGAGACATTGAGGAAGGAAAAAAAAGATGGATGCGTATTGAGAGACCGAGCCAATTATTTTGTTTATGGTAGGGAAAAAGAATAAGAAATTTGTAAGGGAATGAAAAAATATGTATGCAATGAAGGTGAAAGTTAGTAATTTACTTATGCAGAAAGGGCCAGCTAGATATATGCATGAAAATTTTTATTAAATTTTGTCATCATCTATGAAAATAGATTAAAAAAAATTGATTGTCAGATATATAATTTTCCTCAGTTATATACAACATTGATGATAAGATTGTACGTGCAAAAGAGTAAGATGAGTCTGTAATACATATCTTCATATAGATATTTCTTTTCTTACAGGTTCCCATTAGCTTCGTCGACCGCGTCTACGGCGAGAGTAAGCTCGGAGGATCAGAAATCATTGGGTTCGTCAAAGGACTCCTCTACCTCTTTGCCACAACCTAAATCGGGATGGCGAGGGAGCCTTCCTTTGCCACTAAAACGGCATCGACTGAGAAGACGACTTTGCAGTATTAACAGGAATGGCAACAAGGAAGGGCTCGTACTTATGTGGATGGAAAGTGTGCTTAGGGTTGTTGAAGAGGGAACGTGTTCATTTCAAACATGAATTTTCACAAGGGAAGTATATCAGAATGATAAGAGGGTTGAAAGGCGTGGTCAGTTGGTTCATTCTTCGGGAGAAATATTTATGAGTGAGTGTATGTGTGTGCGTATGGACCTGTATATGATACGTGATTTTGCAGATGAAATTATTTTGATACAGAGTTTAGGGATAGATCTGGTGCCTTTTGAACTTGATGTATATTTCTGTTACTGACAAAAAAAAAAAAAAAAAAAAAAAAAAAAAGTGTATGTGTTTTTTTACATTTTTATAGTGAAGTAATATTGCTATATGTAAAAGATAAAACAAACATTCCAGTATGAATACTCTTATAAAGTATCAGTAACTGATAACTCGATGTCACTTGTTGTAATGTTAAATTATACTTGTTATAAATAAATACTAAATGCATCTATCTTCCTGCTCTCTCAGTACCCCCAGCTGTTTTGCTTAAAGATTGCTCCATTTTGAAGTATTGAAGGGAATGGGGAAGGTGGGAATAAAGGTAGTGGAAAGAGGATGGTTATGATAATGAAGTATGAGCAGCTAAGGAATAATGATTATGAAAATGATGACATTGTCTAATAACAGTGATAATGCAGATGATTATTAATAACAGAAATAATGATAAACATAAATCATAATATGATATTGAGCACAATGGTAAAATATAATATTGATAATAACAGCAAATAAATTAATGATGATAAAAACAATAACAATAATATTGAAACTAAAGGAGAAAATACCAAAACATTTACAAAGGAAAGATTGAAATAAAAGTCCATATTGGAAGTATTCGAAAGCAGAATATCGTGGAAAAAAACCTTTAGTACATATTTCTATCTTCTTTTCACTATATTTTTATATATTTCACTTCTTTGGTGGAGAACACACTTTGGGATTAATTACGGAAAGATGTGGGAGGAAAAAAAACAATGAGAAAAATCATCTTTATTTTGGCTAAATTATCAGCAATGAATAAGGATTGTAAAGCAAAAAAAAATACCCTCTCCAGTTTTTAAACACATACTACATATGCAATGACATATATTACTTTACATAAAAGCAGATTACAGTAACATACTAGAATGAAGCAAATGTTGAATACATGGAATCAAACCTACATTACTTTTGTGTAAGTTTAATAATCATATATAAACATTAACCTGTCGACACCGGAGTGAATATATACATGTACTCCCCCAGGGGCATGAGGGAAAGATAAGGATAAGCTAGGTTTGCGGAGCAGATGCTTCGCCGGGCTTGTATGCACCGAGGCAAGCACTATAGAGAGAGGGGGGGCAAAAAATATTCCATTTGGCATTACGTCACTTTGAGGTTGATTTTGGAATAGAGTTACAATCTTCATGATGTTAATAATTACTCCAATCATATGAAAAAGAAAATGTATTAGAAAAAAAATGATAGTTTTATGCAGTATGACCTCACCTGACCTCTCGTGCATACCCTTTCCTCAAACCTATCGAGAACCAAAATATTATAAATCACTTTAGACCTCACCCTTTCCCTGACTATGGCTTTTCCTAAACTTTCTCACTGCTTTTTTAATAAATTTACATTTTAATAATAATATTTTTTAATAATTTTAATCTTTAAAATAATTTTCCTGCCTCACCCTAGTGTCAACCCGCTGGCCACGCGGTACCTGCTGGTATACTCGACACCAGATTTGTCTTCACCCCCCCCCCCCGCCCTCTTCTGCTTAGTCGTTTTTTGGTTTGTCTTGTCTTCTGGCGAGGACATTGGGGGTGAGTTGCGAGTAACGAGTAACGTTGACGAGTAACGAGTAACGTTGACGAGTAATATGTACTCGTTGCATATACATATACATATTCATAGAGACACAAACGAGGGTTTCCAAATGCTGCTGGAGTAGACTAACTGTTTTTTATTCATACAGTGTTTATATATTTATGTAAAACGTATATACAAATATAATTTTACTGTCCATAACAAAATTCCGGAAGAAAGCTACTTTCTTTATTAAACAAGTCCAACATAATCTGCATAAACACATAATTACGATTTTTTTCTAGACTGTAAAAGGGGCAAGTGAGGAAAAAAAAACAAAAAAACATCACCGCTAAAACCGATAATATATACAACTAAACATCATATCTAACGTGGAAGGCAAACAAAGGAATAACCAAACGTGCAAAAGGCTTGACAACCATTTGGTGGAGTCGCTTGTTTATAAAGCCAGCAACCAAAATTGCACCGTCAGAGTGCAGTCCACCTAGGCACACAGACAGGACACTGCTGGTAACCAAAAGAGAATCAGAATTTGATCTTGATATACGAATGAAGTGATTTAGATACTTGGCGAGGTCTGTGATGTAAGGCCTACAATATTACGTGCTACCCATATACAATCTAGCATGATAGAGCTTGAAGTTTAGGGGAGTTTACAAAATCCTTTTCCAAAATATACATTGTGGAGGTTTATTGGCTGTTGCCGGGAATACTGATAGGCCTGGAATTTCGTGCTCATTGGAAGGAGGCAACCAGTGGCATATGACTTTTCTGATTGTGACATTGTTTTTTAGAGACAAATATCAATTTTTTATCATATCTTTTCTAATTAGTATAACTCTGATCTTCATTTTTGGCACAAGCCTTTAGTTTCAAAGTTAACAACCTCCCCACCCCACCTCCCCCTCCCTCCCCCATCCAGCAGACACAAGGGACCTGTGGGAAGATGACAAAAAACATTTAAAAGCTGGATATCTCTTCCTACATTAGTTACCTGCACAACATAGCATGTGCACAGCAATTGTGGCTGCCTGCTTAACCCAATGATGACAGTGTGTCACACCCGTGTGACACAGCAAAGTGCCTGATGACGGGGCAACACACCTGTGTGACGTCCCCGAAGCGATATTGCATAGGCCTGGCGTAGGGGGTTGCCACTTCTAGCCGGGCCCGTCGGGATTGGGTTAATGGCAGTGTGGTGAAAAGGTCAACCTGTGTTTTCTTGCCGGATTGAGATTGATCTGGTTGCTCATTTGATGATAAATCTTCTGGGTGCATTGTTTATGTATATCTTGAACTGGAATCACTGTTATAAACACAGTGTTGAGTAAAGTTACTGAACTTTTCTTTGATTTTCAGCAACATCAACTACGAGATTATCGTGATTGATGATGGGTCCCCAGACGGCACACTGGAAGTTGCAAAGAAGTTGCAAGAGATTTATGGGGAAGACAGAATTGTAAGTTTGTATTTGTTCTGTTTTTATTTTTATTTTATTTTTTAATCAGATATTCAGAGATATCTATCCAGTATTTATCAAATACTCTTAAGAAAGGATGACGTAGTAGTAGTATGTTATTGATATATAGAGCAATATATTTAGCATTCATTGCATATCATACCTGTTCACAACTCTCTGGATGCTATGTTCAACACATTGAAAAGATAAGACAATCATATACATAGGTTGACATATATAAATAGACAATTTCTGAAACTAAAGTTCCTCTCAATTGCCTTTTCCCACAACAGGTTCTGCGGCCGAGAGCGAAGAAGCTGGGCCTAGGAACAGCATACATCCATGGCATAAAACATGCTACAGGAAACTATGTCATCATCATGGATGCTGATTTATCACACCATGTAAGGGAGAATCAACAATTTTCTGTCGTTGTGTCGTATATATATACTCAGGGTCTTGTTCTTATTTTTGTTTATCTTCCTTCGGTTCTATTTTACTACAAATATCAATCTAGGTTCTATTAATGTTTTTATTTTTTATTAAGTTTTTATTGAAAGAGAAATATGCTATTATGCCAATAATGCATGTAAAAGCCTTTCTTTAGGGTGAAGATGACATTTAATACACACACTCTCTCTCTCTCTCTATCTATCTCTCTCTCTCTCATGTGTTTGTCTTTCCCAATGGGTGTGCACACCACTTTTCCATAAATCTAGTCAACACACACACACACACACACACACACACACACACACACACACACACACACACACACACACACACACACACACACACACACACACACACACACACACACACAAAAAAAAAAAAAAAAAAAAAAAACCCTGCTAACCGAACCCCATCTTCACAGCCCAAGTTCATTCCTGAGTTCATCAAGAAACAGAAGGAGGGCAAGTACGACGTGGTCTCCGGCACGCGGTACGTAGGGGACGGGGGAGTGTACGGATGGGACCTCAAGCGCAAGATCATCAGCCGAGGGGCCAACTACGTGACACAGGTCCTCCTCAGGCCCGGGGCATCGGACCTGACTGGATCCTTCAGGTAATCGCCAGCTGCCGACTGGTTCGTGGTAGCTCTTCTTCGTCTTCTTCTTTGTCTTCTTCTTTATCTTCGTCTTCTTCTTCTTTGTCTTCTTCTTCTTCTTCTTTGTTTTCGTCTTCTTCTTCTTCTTTGTCTTCGTCTTCTTCTTCGTCTTCTTCTTCGTCTTCTTCTTTGTCTTCTTCTTCGTCTTCGTCTTCTTCTTCTTCTTTGTCTTCGTCTTCTTCTTCTTCTTCTTCTTTGTCTTCTTCTTCTTTGTCTTCGTCCTCTTCTTCTTCTTCGTCTTCTTCTTCTTCTTTTGACTTTGATGACACCCCACTTAGTCTCATTGTCATCTGGCTCATCTCTATTGATCTTCGCAACGTAATAGATGCTGGCTTGTTATTACCAGACCACATTGGAGCAGTTAAAGTTCCGCAGAGAGTCCCATTTCAGCATTCATCTGCTCTAAGCTCTGGCACAAGAAGTTTATAGGTCAAGGAGACCCCCTTTTCAGTATATACGAGTGCGGTGGTAGTCGTTTGTATTCAGAAGGTTAAAGTTTTGTTTGGATTATTTTAGAAGAGGAAAGAAGGTATAGTTATGGCTTTTGGGTTTTTATTTGTGATGCTGAGTGACTGGTGGTGGCGTTAGTATTTCATTATTAGTAGTATTAGTATTCGTATTGGTATGGCTGTCATTAGTGTGATTATTATTGTTATTAGCAGCTGTGTTACTATTATTATTGTTGTTATTAATATTATTATTGATTATATTGTTATTATTGTAGTTGTTGTTTCTATTTTTGTTATTATCATTATTATTAATGTCATTATTATTGTTATTATTGTTAATGTTATTATGTTACTATTACTGTTATTCATAAATTGGTATTCATCTGTAGGTGTAAAATCTTTGCATTTTATCTTACAAGGGGGAGGGGGTTGTTTCACTTCATTATGCAGTAATAGTATACATTTATTTACATTTGCACAAAATTATTTCTTTTCTGATTATATTCAGTCATTAGTATATGAAAAAGTCTTGCCAGATTTGACCAGAAATAAACAGTTTACTTAGAGTGTGTTTAGTGTCTTTGTATGTATTGACATCCTTATTAGACACCACACCATCCAACTTATCCCACGTTTCTCGCAAGACGTTCAACAAAGTCTCGTTTCAGGCTCTACCGGAAGGAGGTGCTACAGAAGCTGGTGGAGTCCTGTGTGAGCAAGGGCTACGTCTTCCAGATGGAGATGATCATTCGTGCGCGGCAGTTTGGCTACACCGTCGGAGAGGTGAGGGAAATTGGGGGCAAATACACGTCTCCAATCTAGGGGAGGCTTGTCTGCATGGTGCGGCCGAAACGAGTGGGAAGTATTGAGGGCAGAGATGGAGGGAGCCGTTGGTTTAGGGGTCGGGGGGGAGGGGGGGGGGAGATCAGGAAAAGTTCAACATGACTAATGCAAAGGGAGGGATGAAGACAGACCGAAGAGAGGAGTTATTTTCAGAGAGGGTCAGACACGAGCAGGAGACATTGAGGAAGGAAAAAAAGATGGATGCGTATTGAGAGACCGAGTCAATTATTTGTATGTGGTAGGGAAAAAGAATAAGAAATTTGTAAGGGAATGAAAAAATATGTATGCAATGAAGCTGAAAGGGCCAGCTAGGTATATGCATGAACATTTTTATTAAATTTTGTCATCATCAATGAAAATAGATTAAAAAAATTATTGTTAGAAAAAATTATAATTTTCCACAGTTATATACAATATTGATGAGTCTGTAATATATATCTTTATATAGATATTTCTTTTCTTACAGGTTCCCATTAGCTTCGTCGACCGCGTCTACGGCGAGAGTAAGCTCGGAGGATCAGAAATCATTGGGTTCGTCAAAGGACTCCTCTACCTCTTTGCCACAACCTAAATCAGGATGGTAAGGGAGCCTTCCTTCGCCACTAAAACGGCATCGACTGAGAAGACGACTTCGCAGTATTAACAGGAATGGCAACAAGGAAAGGCTCGTACTTATGTGGGTGGAAAGTGTGCTTAGGGTTGTTGAAGAGGGAACATGTTCATTTGAAACATGAATTTTCACAAGGGAAGTATATCAGAACGATAAGAGGGTTGAAAGGCGTGGTCGGTCGGTTCGTTCTTCGGGAGAAATATTTATGAGTGAGTGTATGTGTGTGTGTATGGACCTGTATATGATACGTGATTTTGCAGATGAAATTATTTTGATACAGAGTTTAGGGATAGATCTGGTGCCTTTTGAACTTGATGTATATTTCTGTTACTGACCAAAAAAAAAACAAAAAAACAAAAAAAAAATGTATGTGTTTTTTTACATTTTTATAGTGAAGTAATATTGCTATATGTAAAAGACAAAACAAACATTCCAGTATGAATACTCTTATAAAGTATCAGTAACTGATAACTCGATGTCACTTGTTGTAATGTTAAATTATACTTGTTATAAATAAATACTAAATGCATCTTCCTGCTCTCTCAGTAACCCCAGCTGTTTTGCTTCGAGATTTCTCCATTTTGAAGTATTGAAGGGAATGGGGAAGGTGGAAATAAAGGGAGTGGAAAGAGGATGGTTATGATAATGAAGTATGAGCAGCTAAGGAATAATGATTATGAAAATGATGACATTGTCTAATAATAACAATAATAATGCTGATATTAATAACAGAAATAATGATAACTATAAATCATAATATGATATTGAGCACAATGGTAAAATATAATGATAATAACAGCAAATGAACTAATGACTATAAGAACAGTTACAATAATAATGAAACTAAAGGAGAAAATACCAAAACATTTACGAAGGAAAGACTGAAATAAAAGTCCATATTGGAAATATTCGAAAGCAGAATATCGTGGAAAAAAAACCTTTAGTACATATTTCTGTCTTCTTTTCACTATATTTTTATATATTTCACTTCTTTGGTGGAGAACACACTTTGGGATTTATTACGAAAAGATGTGGGTGGAAAAAAAAAACAATGAGAAAAATCATCTTTATTTTGGCTAAATTATCAGAAATGAATAAGGATTGTAAAGCAAAACAATACCCTCTCCAGTTTTTAAACACATACATAGGCAATGACACACATTACTTTACATAAAAGCAGATTACAGTAATATACTAGAATGAAGCACATGTTGAATACATGGAATCAAACCTACATACTTTACTTTTGTGTAAGTTTAATAATCACATATAAACATTAACCTGTCGACACCGGAGTGAATATATACATGTACTCCCCCAGGGGCATGAGGGAAAGATAAGGATAAGCTAGGTTTGCGGAGCAGATGCTTCGCCGGGCTTGTATGCACTGAGGCAAGCACTATAGAGAGAGGGGGGCAAAAAATATTCCCTTTGGCATTACGTCACTTTGAGGTTGATTTTGGAATAGAGTGACAATCTTCATGATGTTAATAATTACTCCAATCATATGAAAAAGAAAATGTATTAGAAAAAAATGATAGTTTTACGCAGTATGACCTCTCCTGACCTCTCGTGCATACCCTTTCCTCAAACCTATCGGGAACCAATCTATTATAAATCACTTTAGACCTCACCCTTTCCCTGACTATGCCTTTTCCTAAACTTTCTCACTGCTTTTTTAATAATTCTACTTTTTAATAATAATAATTTTTAATAATTCTAATTTTTAAAATGATTTTCCTGCTTCACCCTAGTGTCAACCCGCTGGCCACGTGGTACCTGCTGGTATACTCGACACCAGATTTGTCTTCACGCCCCCCCCCCCCCGCCCTCTTCTGTTTAGTCGTTTTTTGGTTTGTCTTCTGGCGAGGACATTGGGGATGGGTTGCGAGTAACGAGTAACGTTGACGAGTAATATGGACTGGTTACATATACATATACATATTCATATAGACAAACGAGGGTTTCCAAATGCTGCTGGAGTAGACTAATTGTTTTTTATTCATACAGTGTTTATATATTTATGTAAAACGTATATACAAATATAATTTTACTGTCCATAGCAAAATTCTGGAAGAAAGCTACTTTCTTTATTAAACAAGTCCAACATAATTTACATAAACAGATAATAACGATCTTTTCTAGACTGTAAAAGGGTCAAGTGAGGAAAAAAACAAAAACATCTCCGCTAAAATGGATAATATATACAACTAAACATCATATCTAACAACTGTAGCACGTGGAAGGCAAACAAAGGAATAACCAAACGTGCAAAAGGATTGACAACCATTTGGTGGAATCGCTTGTTTATAAAGCCAGCAACCAAAATTGCGCCCCGTTTTAGGTTAACTATAACTCAAGTACACATGTTCAACATACATTTTTAAGTACTTTTTATGAAATATAATTCTTTTTTATTTTTAATTTCTGAAAATGGCTTTTCGTTCGTGAATGTTCTACAATAGTCGCCTTGTCTTGATTATTATAAAATGGTCTAAAGTTTCAGCATTAATCAAATTGTTCCTCGATTTATATACAAATAATATTTACAGATGGAAAATGTGACATTATGCACGACATAGATTTCAAAGTGACGGCTGATGACAAAGTGATAGATTGGTGATCATACCTGATAATTAACAGGTTGATGATGATAAGTAATTCAATCATTTAGACATATTGCCTTCAGAGGGAGTCGACAACCTCTCCCGCGTTTCTTCGCCATCTTAAAGAAAACGAAAAAGGAAAAGAAGAAAAAACATAAACAAAAGAGGAAAAAGAAGAAGAAAAAAAAAAACACGAAAAAGATAGAGAGAGGAAAAAACTAAAAACAAAACAAAACAGCAGAAGCCATTTAAAACAAATGAAATATCTATCCCTCATTAAGTGACAAAAAGGTGATCGATCCTCCACGCATCCGAAGTCACGTTTCGACACAAACACGAACACACTTTCGCGCCTTTTTCCCGCCCTTTTTTCGTCCTCCAGTGACGTCATCTCTTCAGTCAGTGGTCTACGCCGTTGACGTCTTCAAAATCCTTGAATTCTGTTGGTGGTGGTGACATTACGGGTGTGAAAAGAATAACAAGGTATGCAATAGTCAACATCATACTAACAGGCGAGGGAGTAAATTATATGTATCACGGTGACAAGAGTGAAAATGCGATAAAAGACTGTGACATTTTGGGTAAGAACTAGATTCGTCTTTATTACTTCAATTCTTTTATATAACTATACTATTTTTTTTATTATTTGTTGGTCATAATCGTGGAATATTCAGTAATATAATATCTTCCAGAAACAACTTTGGTTCTCATTATTGCTATTATTATTATTTTTGTAATAATTGATTTTAGGTATTGTTTTATTCAATTAAATATTACTATCATTATATGCAATATCATCAATATCGTATCACTCATTTTTATTTCAAATGACAAAACCTATTTTTTTATTCTACATTTACCAAACACGTTTTATTCTATCCATCATTATAATCCAAATTCATAAAAAAAAACAATACTAACCTTTTTTTCTGCTCGTAATACGCAAGAGCACACAGGTACAGGTAAGCATATTGCTTCTGTGTGGAAAACAAAACAACAGTTACTGAGTAAAGACAGTGTAATTAACTGAAGCATATCATCCACATATATCACAATCCTAAACTTACCTACCCTCCTCAACCCCTCCCCCCCCGCCCAAAAACCCTGCTCTACCCCCCCCCCCTCCTCCCTGTATCTGTAGCATGTTCATCTTATATCCTACCCGTATCTGAACCAAATCCATCCTACATCCTACCCGTATCTGAACCAAGTCCCTCCTACATCCTACCCGTATCTGAACCAAGTCCCTCCTACATCCTACCCGTATCTGAACCAAGTCCCTCCTACATCCTACCCGTATCTGAACCAAGTCCCTCCTACATCCTACCCGTATCTGAACCAAGTCCCTCCTACATCCCACCCGTATCTGAACCAAGTCCCTCCTACATCCTACCCGTATCTGAACCAAGTCCCTCCTACATCCTACCTGTATCTGAACCAAGTCCCTCCTACATCCTACCCGTATCTGAACCAAGTCCCTCCTACATCCTACCTGTATCTGAACCAAGTCCCTCCTACATCCTACCCGTATCTGAACCATGCTCACCCTACATCCTACCCGTATCTGAACCAAGTCCCTCCTACATCCTACCCGTATCTGAACCAAGTCCCTCCTACATCCTACCCGTATCTGAACCAAGTCCCTCCTACATCCTACCCGTATCTGAACCATGCTCACCCTACATCCTACCCGTATCTGAACCAAGTCCATCCTACATCCTACCCGTATCTGAACCAAGTCCCTCCTACATCCTACCCGTATCTGAACCAAGTCCATCCTACATCCTACCTGTGTCTGAACCATGTTCATCCTACATCCTACCCGTATCTGAACTAAGTCCATCCTAAATCCTACCCGTATCTGAACCAAGTCCATCCCACATCCTACCCGTATCTGAACCAAGTCCCTCCTACATCCTACCCATATCTGAACCAAGTCCCTCCTACATCCTACCCGTATCTGAACCAAGTCCCTCCTACATCCTACCCGTATCTGAACCAAGTCCCTCCTACATCCTACCCATATCTGAACCATGCTCACTTTACATCCTACCCGTATCTGAACCAAGTCCCTCCTACATCCTACCCATATCTGAACCAAGTCCCTCCTACATCCTACCCATATCTGAACCATGCTCACTTTACATCCTACCCGTATCTGAACCAAGTCCCTCCTACATCCTACCCGTATCTGAACCAAGTCCCTCCTACATCCTACCCGTATCTGAACCATGCTCACCTTACATCCTACCCGTATCTGAACCAAGTCCCTCCTACATCCTACCCGTATCTGAACCAAGTCCCTCCTACATCCTACCCGTATCTGAACCATGCTCACCTTACATCCTACCCGTATCTGAACCAAGTCCCTCCTACATCCTACCCGTATCTGAACCATGCTCACCTTACATCCTACCCGTATCTGAACCAAGTCCCTCCTACATCCTACCCGTATCTGAACCAAGTCCATCCTACATCCTACCCGTATCTGAACCAAGTCCCTCCTACATCCTACCCGTATCTGAACCAAGTCCCTCCTACATCCTACCCGTATCTGAACCATGCTCACTTTACATCCTACCCGTATATGAACCAAGTCCCTCCTACATCCTACCCGTATCTGAACCAAGTCCCTCCTACATCCTACCCGTATCTGAACCATGCTCACTTTACATCCTACCCGTATATGAACCAAGTCCCTCCTACATCCTACCCGTATCTGAACCAAGTCCCTCCTACATCCTACCCATATCTGAACCATGCTCACTTTACATCCTACCCGTATATGAACCAAGTCCCTCCTACATCCTACCCGTATCTGAACCAAGTCCCTCCTACATCCTACCCGTATCTGAACCATGCTCACCTTACATCCTACCCGTATCTGAACCAAGTCCCTCCTACATCCTACCCGTATCTGAACCAAGTCCACCCTACATCCCACCCGTATCTGAACCAAGTCCCTCCTACATCCTACCCGTATCTGAACCAAGTCCCTCCTACATCCTACCTGTATCTGAACTATGTCCATCCCACATCCTACCCGTATCTGAACCAAGTCCCTCCTACATCCTACCCGTATCTGAACTATGTCCATCCCACATCCTACCCGTATCTGAACCAAGTCCCTCCTACATCCTACCCGTATCTGAACCAAGTCCCTCCTACATCCTACCCGTATCTGAACCAAGTCCACCCTACATCCCACCCGTATCTGAACCAAGTCCCTCCTACATCCTACCCGTATCTGAACCAAGTCCCTCCTACATCCTACCCGTATCTGAACCAAGTCCATCCTACATCCTACCCGTATCTGAACCAAGTCCCTCCTACATCCCACCCGTATCTGAACCAAGTCCCTCCTACATCCTACCCGTATCTGAACCAAGTCCCTCCTACATCCTACCCGTATCTGAACTATGTCCATCCCACATCCTACCCGTATCTGAACCAAGTCCCTCCTACATCCTACCCGTATCTGAACCAAGTCCCTCCTACATCCTACCCGTATCTGAACCAAGTCCCTCCTACATCCTACCCGTATCTGAACCAAGTCCCTCCTACATCCTACCCGTATCTGAACCAAGTCCCTCCTACATCCTACCCGTATCTGAACCATGCTCACCCTACATCCTACCCGTATCTGAACCAAGTCCCTCCTACATCCTACCCGTATCTGAACCAAGTCCCTCCTACATCCTACCCGTATCTGAACCAAGTCCCTCCTACATCCTACCCGTATCTGAACCAAGTCCCTCCTACGTCCTACCCGTATCTGAACTAAGTCCATCCCACATCCTACCCGTATCTGAACCAAGTCCATCCTACATCCTACCTGTGTCTGCACCATGTTCATCCTGCAGTTCCTCATCTTCAACACGCAGTCATAGATGTTAACGGCATTTCCTTCGTCCAGCTCCTGCATGATGTTGTGTAGGCCTATCAAGGTGCCCGTGCGACCCACTCCGGCGCTGTGGGAGTGAGGGAGGAGTGGAGGTGAGTGGAGTGAGGGAGGAGGGGGAGGGGAGTGAGGGAGGAGGGGGGAGGGGAGTGAGGGAGGAGTGGGGAATGGAGTGGAATGGATGGGATTGAAGTGAGGGAGGAGGGGGGGAGGGGAAGGGGAGTGAGGGAGGAGAGGGGAGGGGGAGTGAGGGAGGAGAGGGGAATGGAGTGGAATGGAGTGGAATGGATGGGATTGAAGTGAGGAAGGAGGGGTGAGGGGAGGGAGGAGAGGGGAGTGGGTGTAAGGGGTATGAGGCAAAAGGAGGGGAGTGAGGGAGGAGTGAGGGAGGGAAGGGGAGTGGAGTGGATGGATGGGAGGGGAGTGAGGGAGGAGAGGGGAGGGGAGTGGGTGGGAAGTCAGTAGAGTGATGAGATGGGAGAGCGGGGAGTGAAGTAGAGTAAGGGAACGGCGGAGAGGAGTTGAGTGGAGTAGAGTGAAGGAACGGGAGAGAAGGTAATGGATGGAATAGGAGGAGAGGAGTTGAATGGATGGGAAGGGAGTGAGAGAGGAAAGGGGAGTGGGTTAGAATGAGGGGAAAAGCGGAGAGGAGTATGGAGTAGAGTGAGGGACCGGAGGAGAGAATTTGAAGAAAGGGGAGGGAGTTGATTAGATTGAGAGGGCGTGGGGGGGAGTGCAGAGGAGTGAAGTAAAGGGCGGCGGTGGAGTAGAGTGGAATGGAGCGAGGTGGAGTGTGAGCGAGGTGGAGTAGAGATGAAGTAGGAATGTGAGTATCTGGATTGGCCATTTTTTGTGTGTGAATTTTGAAGCTCGGAGACAAAAGAAAAATACGAGACAGTTATTAGGAATGACTAATATTTTGTGTGCGTTTGTTCGTTTGTATTTGTCCTCTTTCTCTCTCTTTCTCTCTCTCTCTCTCTCTCTCTCTCTCTCTTTCTCTCTCTCTCTCTCTCTCTCTCTCTTTCTCCCTCTCTCTTTTTCTTTCTCTCTCTCCTCTCTCTCTCTCTCTCTCTCTCTCTCTCTCTCTCTCTCTCTCTCTCTCTCTCTCTCTCTCTCTCTCTCTCTCTATCTCTCTCCCTCCCTCCCTTTCTCTCTTCCACTCTCCCTCTCACTTCCATCTCTTCCCCCTCCTCCTACTACCAACCTCTTTCCTTCCCTTCCCACCCCATTCCCCCAAAACACCACCCTAACCCCCTCTACCCCCTCCCCCCGCCGCCGAAGTCCTCACTTACCCCCTTTACCCCCTCTACCAGCCCCTCCTAACCCCCCTCCCCCCTCCCCCCGCCGCCGAAGTCCTCACTTATCCCCTCTACCACCCCCTCCTAACCCCCCTTCCCAACCCCCCACCCCCCCTCTACCCCCCCTCACCTGCAATGGACGATCACGGGGAATTCCCCGAGGGCGAAGATGATCCTCAGAGTCGTCACGAAGGAAACGAGGTCGTGCGGAGACGCCGGGCAACCCATGTCAGGCCAACCGACGAACTGGTAGTGGAGGCAGCTACGTTGGTCGTCTCCCTAAAGGGGGGTGTGGGGGTTGGGGTTTGAGGTTGGGGTTGGGGTTGGGGAGGAGGAGGAGGGGGGTATGTGAGGGAGGGTGAGGGAGGGAAGGGTGGAGGGGGACGGAAGGGTGGAGGGGGAGGGTGAGGGATGAGGGGTGGAGGGGGAGGGAGAGGGGAGAGGGTGTAAAAGGGGGAGGAAGGGAGGGGTGGAAGGGGTACGAGAGGAAGGGTGAGGGGGAGGGAAGGGTGGAAGGGGGAAAGGGGTGAGGTTGTAGAAGGGGGAGGGAGGGAGGGGTGGAGGGGGAGGGAAGGGTGGTGGAGGAGGAGGAGGAGGAGGAGGAGGAGGAGGAGGAGGAGGAGGAGGAGGAGGAGGAGGAGGAAGAGGAGGAGGAGGAGGATGAAGAGGAAGGAGAATGGGAGGAGGAGGAGGAGGAGGG
>NW_028234411.1:2151780-2156780 GCF_977035675.1 Penaeus japonicus
ACTACTACTACTACTACTACAACTACTACTATAACTCCTATTACAAATCGAGATTACGATGATGACAAAAATCCATTATTGTTATAACAGAGCAATAAACATAAACATTAACATAATAATATCAATAATAATAATGATAATAATAATAATAACAGATATAAAAATAACAACGACAAAATGAACAATACCAAAATGAAAAACGAATAATAATTAAAAAAAAAATAATAATAATAAAAATAATAATAAATAATAATAATAAAAATAATAATAAATAATAAAAATAAATAATAATAATAAAAATAAATAATAATTTAAAAAATAAATAATAATTAAAAAAATAAATAATAATTAAAAAAAAATAAAAAAATAAATAATAATAATAATAATAATCTCACTCAAAAGGGCACGACAAGACCGCAGTCTTCCACCCGCACGGACGACGTGTCCTGGACGAGGGCCGCCTCCCTCATCACCTCCATCCCGCTCTCCACCTTCCCGATGACTATGGCAAAGACCATGTTTTCATCGGGATTGATGGTCACGTTGATCCCGCCGTGTTTATCCTGAAGGTCGACCAGCCCTCCTTCGTCCTTCACCGCCTTCCCTTTCGCCGAAGGGCTTTCGACGATGGGGACCGAGGGCGTGAAGTCGAAGGACAGGAACTCGCCTGGTTTCCCCGGGTTGGACTTGCTGCTCTTGGCGTGGGCGTAGGATTTGCCCGCCTCGCCCGTGCACAGGAGGAAGAACGGGAGGGCGGACGCCACTTTGTCACTCGGCACCTTGATGACCACGCGGCGGGGGGGCGAGTCCGGCCACGTCAGGTCGATGAACGCTCGTCTCTCGTCGCGTTCTTCCATTTTCGCTGCCACTTTGCCCATCTGGGGGAGAACAAGGGGAGAGAGGGGGGGAGGGGTCAGGTCACTTGATCTAGGGGGAGAACAAGGGGAGAGAGGGGGGGGGATCAGGTCACTTGATCTAGGGGAGAACAAGGGGAGAGAGGGGGGGGGATCAGGTCACTTGATCTGGGGGAGAACAAGGGGCGGGGGGGGGGGGGGCCGGGCCCTTTTTTTGGGGGAGAAAAAGGGGGGGGGGGGGGGGGGGGGTCACTTGATTTGGGGGGGGACAAGGGGGGGGGGGGGGGGTCAGGTCACTTGATCTGGGGGAGAACAAGGGGCGGGGGGGGGGTCAGGTCACTTGATCTGGGGGAGAACAAGGGGCGGGGGGGGGGGTCAGGTCACTTGATCTGGGGGAGAACAAGGGGCGGGGGGGGGGGGGGGGATGGCACTTGATCTGGGGGAGAACGAGGGGCGGGGGATGGGGGGGATCAGGTCACTTGTTTGGGGAGAACAAGGGGCGGGGGGGGGGATCAGGTCACTTGATCTGGGGGAGAACAAGGGGCGGGGGGGGGGGGTCAGGTCACTTGATCTGGGGGGGAACAAGGGGCGGGGGGGGGGGGGGAGGTCGCTTGAGCTGGGGGGGGAAAAGGGGGGGGGGGGGGGGGGGATCAGGTCACTTGATCTGGGGGAGAACAAGGGGCGGGGGGGGGGGGGGATCAGGTCACTTGATCTGGGGGAGAACAAGGGGCGGGGGGGGGGGGGGTCAGGTCACTTGATCTGGGGGAGAACATGGGGAGAACAGGGGCGGGGGGGGGGGGTCAGGTCACTTGATCTGGGGGAGAACAAGGGCGCGTGGGGGGGGGGTCACTTGATCTGGGGAGAACAAGGGGCGGGTGGGGGGGATCAGGTCACTTGATCTGGGGGAGAACAAGGAGGGGGGGGGGGATCAGGTCACTTGATCTGGGAGAACAAGGGGCGGGGGGGGGGTGGGTCAGGTCACTTGATCTGGGGGAGAACAAGGAGAGGGGGGGGGGGGACAGGTCACTTGATCTGGGGGAGAACAAGGGGCGGGGGGGGGGGGGATCAGGTCACTTGATCTGGGGGGGGGAAGAACAAGGGGCGGGCGGGGGGGCTTTGATTGGGGGAAAGGGGCGGGGGGAGGGGGGGTGATCTGGGGGAGAACAAGGGGCGGGGGGGGGGGGGCAGGTCACTTGATCTGGGGGAGAACAAGGGGCGGGGGGGGGGGGGGGCAGGTCACTTGATCTGGGGGAGAACAAGGGGCGGGGGGGGGGGGGAGGTCCCTTGATCTGGGGGGGAACAAGGGGGGGGGGGGGGGGAGGGGGGGGGGGCAGGTCACTTGATCTGGGGGAGAACAAGGGGCGGGGGGGGGGGGGTCACTTGATCTGGGGAGACTTTGATCTGGGGGAGGGGAGAACGGGGGAGGGGGGGGGGGGATCAGTCACTTGATCTGGGGAGAACAAGGGGAGGGTCACTTGATCTGGGGGAGAATAAGGGGAGAGAGAGGGGGGGGGGGGATCAGGTCACTTGATCTGGGGGAGAATAAGGGGCGAGGGGGGGGGGGGGGGGGTCAGGTCCCTTGATCGGGGGGGGAACAAGGGGGGGGGGGGGGGGGGGATCAGGTCACTTGATCTGGGGGAGAACAAGGGGCGGGGGGGGGATCAGGTCTCTTGATCTGGGGGAGAACAAGGGGAGAGAGGGGGGTGGGGGGGGATCAGGTCACTTGATCTGGGGGAGAACAAGGGGAGAGGGGAGAGAGGGGGGTGGGGGGGATCAGGTCACTTGATCTGGGGGAGAACAAGGGGAGAGGGGGGGGGGGCAGGTCACTTGATCTGGGGGAGAACAAGGGGCGGGGGGGGGGGGATCAGGTCACTTGATCTGGGGGAGAACAAGGGGAGAGAGGGGGGGGGTCAGGTCACTTGATCTGGGGGAGAACAAGGGGCGGGGGGGGGGGATCAGGTCACATGATCTGGGGGAGAACAAGGGGCGGGGGGGGGGGGATCAGGTCACTTGATCTGGGGGAGAACAAGGGGAGAGAGGGGGGGGGGATCAGGTCACTTGATCTGGGGGAGAACAAGGGGCGGGGGGGGAGGGAGGAATCGCTAACCAGGTTGCGGCCGTATAAGTCACACCACGACAAAAAGGGCAATAAACATGTTTTTAGTTTTGTTTTGTTTGTTTTTCTTCATATCTCCAGCAAATAACCCTCACAAAGCCGCCCCCGGGGAGCATGCGGCCTGTCTGTCTGTCTTTCTTTCTTTCTGTCTGTCTGTGTGTCTGTCTTTCTGTCTGTCTGTCTGTCTTTCTCTCTTTCTGTCTATCTGTGTTTCTGTCTGTCTGTCTGTCTTTCTATCTGTGTCTTCCCCACCTACCCACCCACCCACCCACCCAGCCAGCCACAACTCACCGGAATCGTGAGGGCGGGCTTGCTCGGAGCCTCCTCTTGCAGGCGATGCAGGAACACGCTGTCGCCAAGACGGGTCAGCTCTCCGAAGAGGATGCGACCCTCCAGCTCCCTCACGGCGAAGACGCGCTCCCCGTCCACCAACCAGTCCTCGATGGCGTCGGCCTGGCGGTCAGTGGAGAAGGGGTGAGGTGGAGAGGGAGGGAGGTGAGGTGGAGAGGGAGGGAGGGAGGTGAGGTGGAGAGGGAGGACGGTGAGGTGAGGTGGAGGGAGGGAGGGAGGGAGGTGAGGTGGAGAGGGAGGGAGGGAGGGAGGGAGGGAGGGAGGGGGGGGGGGGAGGGGGAGGGGGAGGGAGGGAGGGAGGGGAGGGGGAGGGGAGGGAGGGAGGGAGGGAGGGAGGGAGGGAGGTGAGGTGGAGAGGGAGGGAGGTGAGGTGGAGAGGGAGGGAGGTGAGGTGGAGAGGGAGGGAGGGAGGGAGGTGAGGTGGAGAGGGAGGGAGGGAAAGGGGGGGAGGGAGGGAGGTGAGGTGGAGAGGGAGGGAGGGAGGTGAGGTGGAGAGGGAGGGAGGGAGGTGAGGTGGAGAGGGAGGGAGGGAGGTGAGGTGGAGAGGGAGGGAGGGAGGGAGGTGAGGTGGAGAGGGAGGGAGGGAGGGAGGTGAGGTGGAGAGGGAGGGAGGTGAGGTGGAGAGGGAGGGAGGTGAGGTGGAGAGGGAGGGAGGGAGGGAGGGGAGGTGGAGAGGGAGGGAGGTGGAGAGGGAGGGAGGTGAGGTGGAGAGGGAGGGAGGGAGGTGAGGTGGAGAGGGAGGGAGGGAGGGAGGGAAAGGGGGGGAAGGGAGGTGGAGAGGGAGGGAGGGAGGTGAAGTGGAGAGAGAGGGAGGGAGGGAGGTGAGAGGGAGGGAGGGAGGTGAGGTGAGGTGGAGAGGGAGGGAGGTGAGGTGGAGAGGGAGGGAGGGAGGTGGAGAGGGAGGGAGGGAGGTGAGGTGGAGAGGGAGGGAGGTGAGGTGGAGAGGGAGGGAGGGAGGTGGAGAGGGAGGGAGGGAGGTGAGGTGGAGAGGGAGGGAGGTGAGGTGGAGAGGGAGGGAGGGAGGGAGGTGAGGTGGAGAGGGAGGGAGGTGAGGTGGAGAGGGAGGGAGGTGAGGTGGAGAGGGAGGGAGGGAAAGGGGGGGAGGGAGGGAGGTGAGGTGGAGAGGGAGGGAGGTGAGGTGGAGAGGGAGGGAGGGAGGGGAGGGAGAGAGGGAGGGAGGGAGAGAGAGGAGACGAAGAGAGGGAAAGGGGGGGGAAGGGAGGGAGGGAGGGAGGTAAGGTGGAGAGGGAGGGAGGGAGGTGAGGTGGAGAGGGAGGGAGGGGAGGTGGAGAGGGAGGGAGGGAGGGAGGTGAGGTGGAGAGGGAGGGAGGGAGGTGAGGTGGAGAGGGAGGGAGGGAGGTGAGGTAGAGAGGGAGGGAGGGAGAGAGAAGAGACGAAGAGAGGGAAAGGGGGGGGAAGGGAGGGAGGGAGGGAGGTAAGGTGGAGAGGGAGGGAGGGAGGTGAGGTGGAGAGGGAGGGAGGGAGGTGAGGTGGAGAGGGAGGGAGGGAGGTGAGGTGGAGAGGGAGGGAGGTGAGGTGGAGAGGGAGGGAGGTGAGGTGGAGAGGGAGGGAGGGAGGGAGGGAGGGAGGTGAGGTGGAGAGTGAGGGAGGGAAAGGGGGGAAAGGGGGGGAGGGAGGTAGAGAGAAGAGACGAAGAGAGGGAAAGGGGGGGAAGGGAG
>NW_028234411.1:2164280-2166780 GCF_977035675.1 Penaeus japonicus
CTCTCTAATGATGAAATTAACTGTGGGTCATCCTTTTGAACTTAATAAATTAAACATTTCAGATCAACTTCCATAGTCTTCGAGAAAAGAGTGCCTTTTTTTCATACTCTGTTTTCCTCACCAATAAAATTCCAAATATGTCTTGTGGTTGCTTGCTTCCAATTATGTGAAGCAATCAACAGCTTTCCATAAAGTACAGGTATCCTAAATATGTATTTAACAAGGCTAAACTAGAACAAATAGGAGAGAGAGAGAGAGAGAGAGGAAAACAAAATTCATAAAATCTGAGTTAATGCAATTGTAACCTCTTAATACTGAACAGAATAGAAATTACTTGGAAAACAGAATGCTATCGTATGACAAATTTCCTCCAGAGCGGTACTTGCTATGCACCTTAACAAAGTTAATCACTTGACTTCAAAGACACTAGGTTGGACTAGTGATTCCTATTACATTCATGAAATCAAACAGGTAAACAATATCCAAGACTCTCCATGACATAAAATCTAATCAGATTTCTATCTAATGGCAAAATAATAAAAAAGACTATGTAATACACTACTCTAAAAATAACTGTTACAACCTTTATATATATATATGTATATATATATGAAATATGAATTCATATCCGTAGCCTCCACCAGTCTATCTGAGTGATTGTTACAAAAGGTGAGTATTAAATAGTCAAAAGTTCCAGAGGATAAATTAAATTATTCAAACCCCTACCCCAACCTACACACGGTATATATCATGGACAATAGTAAACATCTAATGGTTTGTGATTATGAATGACATCCAAATATGCATAGTAAGACTGCTTTTCATTTCCTACCGGAAACAGACAGAGAGAGAGAGAGAGGGAAACCGAGAAAGAGAGACAACTAAAAATATTAATTAAAAATAACTCTTAACAATAGTTTCGAAGTAAGGCATGGCTAATTATGAGTCACTGATTAGGGTGACAAGGCTGATCAAAACATGCATGACCCACGTGAATAAAAGGAAAAAAAAAAATAATAATAATAACAAAGAGGTTAAGGAGGCGCGGCTGATAAATCATGCTCGTGTAAGTGCCCGCAGTTATTGGTAGCCAGACAGCTTGTTGAAAGTCTCTAGGATTTTGGCACTCCCCTCGAAATTCAACTTGGACCCCTCGAGATTCAACCTGGAACTAATGGGAAATTTGGAAATGTCTTGAAATGTCACTGGAGGAAAGGTAGAAGGATAGAGGTGCAAAAAAAAAGAAGAAGAAGAAGAAGAAGAAGAAGGAAGAGGAGAGGGGGAGAGAAAGAGAAAGAATGGGCAAAAGGAGAGAGAGAGAGGCTGACAATAACAACACAAGGTAAATGTAAAAGACGAGATCTGTAGCAAATCAGTCGTAAAAGTTGAAACTCAACAGAAAATATTGCAAAAAAAATTATATCTAATTCAATTAAAGAAAACTTTAAACAAGAGTAAATCAATCAATCTTTATCAAAACACACAAAAAAGTTCATAAAAAAAAAAAAAAAAATAGTAATAACAAGAAAAGACAGATCACAAAAAAGAAAAGAAAAGAAAAAAAAGAAGATTAGGTAAATGTCTTCGAGGAGGAGGAGGAGGAGGAGGAGGAGGAGAGAAAGAGAGAGAGAGAGAGAGAGAGAGAGAGAGAGAGAGAGAGAGAGAGATGTCATAATAAGCAAACCAATCAACAAAACAAACAACCTACATTATTATATAATTCAGCACTTTTAAAAGAGCAAAAGGAAAACCAAAATACAAATAACATCCTTTCCCATCCCTCCTCCCTAAACAAAAAGAAGAAAAAAGAAGAAGAAGAAGAAGAAGAAGAAGAAGAGGATGAGGAAGAAGAAAAGAAAGAAAAAGAGAGAAAAAAGGAAAGATGAAAAAAGGAAATGAAATAAAATAAATATACAATAAAAAAGAAAAAAGACTAAAAATAAGAATTATAAGAAGAGCTGCACAAATTACTGATATCTTGCTGCCTTCAAAGACCATGAAAAAGCATGCATGAGCAATAGGTCAAAAGTTAGTTATATATTGCAGAAGAAAAAGAAAGAAAGAAAATGACAAAGAATATGTAACTTGAAAGCCGAAAGTTCAGATAATTAATTTATTTTTTATCATTTCTATTTTCCTTCTTTCTTTTTTCTTACTAACACTCCCACGACCGGAAAACACATTAATCGAAGGAGTGTTCTTTTCAGCCCATCTAACCCAAAAAAGCCCAAATAAAATGAGAGCTGCTCAAATTACGGACATCGTGCTGCCTACGAAGATGACCAAAAAGCATGCATGAGCAATAGGTCAACAGTTGTCTATATGCAAGGGAGGAGAAAAAAGAAGAAGAAAATCAAAAGATAATACTAGAAAAAAAAAAAGTGGGGAGAGAGAGGATATAGAGCTAGTATGCCAAATATTCAGATACGATTTTTCTTTTTTCTTTTACGAATACTCCTACGACACGATAACACACATTACCTGAAGGACTGTTTCTTCT
>NW_028234411.1:2186780-2201780 GCF_977035675.1 Penaeus japonicus
AATCTTAACACCAGGTGTCGCTATGGCAAAGTCATGAAGTTTCTCTTATCGGGTTATAACAATCTCTAACACAGTTTATTGACGCGATGTTTTACAGAGCAAAGTTCAATGTTATACAATGATACAGATTTGCGAGAGAGAAAGAAAGACCAACAAAGAACTACCTGCCTTTTCATTAGACATTCAGCCATCAGCCATTCGAAAAGCAGAGAAACAACTACCACGCCATTGTTAACATTGTGAACCTTATTGGAATGAGGTGACCTGACCACCTTTGCCCCATGAGTGGCCTGTCAATCATGTACCACATGTTTATTCGGGAAGACCTCCCGGTAAACAGCCATCATCGTGGGAACAATTTGTACCGTCGCGTCACCAGAGGGTTGCTCAAAGAAAACGGGCATTGTTCCTTTTTTTTCTTTTTTTAGGGGAAACTCCTCTCTTTTTTTAAAGGGTGAGAGGGGGTTATTTATAAGATAGCCTGATCTCTATTATATTCTTCTCCGTCATCGGTTTGTGATTACTAGTGTCGCTACTTTTATCATTATCATCGCCATTTATTATCATTGTATTGTTATTATTGTTATATTTATCATTATCATAATTAGTTTCGTTGCACGTAAATGTTTTTCATTACCATTATCATTATCCATATTGTTTGCATTAATGATTGAGATTATTATCGTCGTTCATATCATGGCTAGAATTAGAATTAAACTGTTTTTAGTAGAAATAGTATTATGATATAAATATAGATTATATATATATATATATATATATATATATATATATATATATATATATACACACACACACACACACATATATATATATATATATATATATATACATATATATATATATATATATATATATATATATATATATATATCCATATATACATCCATATATATCTACCTCACTATTTCTCTATCTATATATGCATATATATATATATATATATATATATATATATATATATATATATATATATATATATATATATATGTGTGTGTGTGTGTGTGTGTGTGTGTGTGTGTGTGTGTGTGTGTGTGTGTGTGTGTGTGTGTGTGTTTTAACATTATCATTATCATCATCGTTGATATTGTTACTATTATTATTGTTACTAATATCATTATTACTATTGTTCATGATAATCATTAACATCTTAATCATAATTATTATTATCATTATTGTTATTATCATTGTTATTATCATCCTTTTCATTATCATTATTATTATCATTATTATCATTGTAATGATGATAATGATAATTGCTATTATTATCATCATTGTTATGACTGCTATTGTCATCATTATAAGTATCATTAGTAGCAGTTCTATTATTATCATCATTATTGTCATTGTTTTTATTATTATTACTACTGCCATTACTATTACTGTTGAAATATATATTTTTTGTCATTATCATTATCATTACTATCATCATCATTATTATACTCACCATCATCATTATCGTTATTATTATTATTATAGTTATGATTATAATAATTATATTATCAGTATCAGTATTATTATAGTTATCATGATTACGATTTTCATCATCACCAAAAAAATCGATCATATAATGATAATTATAATAATGATGATAATGAAAATGATAATAAAATCGTAATAATGATAATACAAATAGTAATAGTAACAACAACAACAGTGATAATAACGATAATGATAATAATAATGAAAATAACAAAAACAACACCAATAATAATGATAACAATAGTGATGACAATAATCATAGTAATAACGGTAGCATTCATAATAATCAAGATAATAAGACTAATAATATCCCCAAAGCGGCCAGTTTGAAGTCGCGTTTTTTCTCTCTTTCTTTCTTTCTTTCTTTCTTTCTTTCCTTCCGCCCAAACAGGTGTTCTCCGTGTACGTTCGCGCAATAACTCTCCTTTTCATCTCCTGGGAAAGTTCCCTGAGCCGATCTGTCCCTTTGCGGCAGTGACAATGCCCAGGGAATGGCTACCGCTTTCAGTTTCCCTTGCTGTTCTCATGCCCAGGGTTTCCTTTCTCTCCCCCCCCCCTTCTTTCTCTCTCTCTCTCTCTCTCTCTCTCTCTCTCTCTCTCTCTCTCTCTCTCTCTCTCCCGTCCTCCCTCTTCTCTCTCCTTCTCTTTCCTCCTTTTTCTCCCCTCTGTTTATCTCTTCTCTTCCCTTTCGTTTGTGCTTTCTCCCCTCTCTCTATCTCTCTCCCTCCCCTCCGTCAATCTCTTATCTTCCCTTTCGTTTGTACTTTCTCCTTTCTCTCTCTCTCTCCCCTCCGTTCATCTCTTCTCTTCAATTCCGTTTTTCCTTTCTCCTTCCTCCTCTCTTCCCTCCTCCCCCCATCTCTTCCCTTCCCCTCCGTTTCTCCTTCCTCCCCTCTCCCCTCCTCCCCATCTCTTTTCTTCTTCCTCCTCCTCTCTCCCCACCTCCCCTCTCTTCTCTTTTCTCTCCCCCCCCCCGTCCTCCTGTTGTTATAGCTCGTTGGTGTTCTTGACCCCTGGTGTTCCGCGCTTGTTATTGTAGCCAATTGCACGTTTGCCGCACCCTTCGGTATGGTTTCCGGATGGTTCTTTCGCAAAGCCATGGATGGGGAGGGAACACGTGATCCCATCCCCATCCATCCCCCCTCCCCCCCTGCAGGAGTCCTCGCCGCCGTCAAACACGCACCTCCCGGAGTGCTGGCCAGGGCGTCGTTTTTGCAACAGTCAGGTGTTGGTGGGCCACTTTCCAGGCCCCGGAGGCGAGTTTGGCCGAGGAGGTAACCCGGGGTATGCATAGCTTCTGGGGGCTTGCTCGAGGGGCCGTGCCGTGCTGTTGGGCCTCTGGGTCCGTTGTTGCGAGATACGTGTAGATACGCACGCACGCACATACACGCACACACACACACACATTCACACACACACACACACACACACACACACATATATATATATATATATATATATATATATATATATATATATATATAAATATATGTATATATATTCATATGTATGTACAAATGTGCCATTGATTACACACACACACCATACCATTTCTGTTATGCCTTTAGACTACACCAGACCCCCCCACAAGCCCCACCCCCCCCACCCTTCGCCTCCGCCCCCTATCCTCAGACAGAGCAAGCATTCAGACAGCTTTCCGACACACAAACACCTTTTTCCTCGCCCAAGTGACTTTGCCCGAGGGAGGACAGAGCCACCGAGGCCGACGGCGACTTGTAAATCGCCAAGCAGACCGAGACAAGCGAGGAAGCAAGCAAGCAAGCAAGCACAGCAGCGACCATGGCGGTGACTCCACATACCACACGTTGCCTGAGGGGGAGCGACACCTGCACGGTCAGCCCCTTCTGCGGGATGGTCACCTCAGCAACACCTGTTCTTGGGCTGACCTCACTGGGAACCACCGCTGGGGGACGGAGCGAAGGGGGGAACGCTGGAGGGGGGGGGGGGGACTTACCGGAGTTAGGAAAGAGGAATGAGCCATATGGAAGCCGGGGGGGTGGGGGTGGGGGAGGGGGGATGTGAATAACAGTCCGCAAATTTTTTTAAAACATCAGAAAGATTCATGGGAATATGTTTGAGGATTTGTCTCTCCGTCTCTGTCTCTCTCTCTCTCTTTCTCTCTCTGCCTCTCTCTCTCTCTCTCTCTCTCTCTCTCTCTCTCTCTCTCTCTCTCTCTCTCTCTCTCTCTCTCTCTCTCTCTCTCTCTGCCTTTCTCTCACCGTACTGACCTCTCTCCTTCTTTCCCTCCCTTGTCCTTTCCTTTCTCCGTATATACACTTATACGTCCGCATACATACATGTGTGTGTGTGTGTGTATAAACACATACACACACATGCACACTCACACTCACACACTCACACTCACACAGACACACACCCACACACACACACACACACACACACACACACACATATACATATACATATACATACACACATACATGCATACACACATATACATATACACACCTAACCAGTCGATGGAACATTCGAAAAGGTGAGAGAGCAAAGGTCAGGTATAGTGTGTGTTCTATGGGTGTGGACATGGAAAGGGTGTTGACACAGCCCGTGACGGCAAGCAAGCTCTGTGAAACTCTCACTCTCTCTCTTAAGCTGTTGGGAAAGAGGGAGAGGGAGTGGGAGAGGGAGATGGAGGGGGAGGGAGAGAGAGGGAGAGGAAGAGAGGGAGAGGGAGAGGGAGAGGGGAGAAGGAGGGGGAGAGGGAGAGGAATAGGGAGAGGGAGAGGGAGAGGGAGGAGGAGAGTGGGATGGAGGGAGGGAGAGGGAGAGGGAGAGGGAGAGGGAGAGGGAGAGGGAGAGGGAGAGGGAGAGGGAGAGGGAGAGAAAGAGATGAGACGGAGAGAGAGAGGGGACAGAAGAGAGAGAGAGAGAGAGAGCGAGAGAGAGCGAGAGAGATTGATTTGATAAGAGCGAAGTGAAGAGAAGCTACTAGAGAGATTAGTTTGGATAAGGGATTATTACTCATACTATAATTATTATCAACCGTGATCCATCAATAGCTATGAAGGAACAATGCCACACATGAATAGGCATAGAATGTTTATGGTATGATTGATTCTAAGACCGGTACAAAAATGTTAGCATCTAAGACAAATAACTTGGTAAAGCAGATATTAACTGTGACCAAATGACAATGCACAGGCTAGGCAAAGCTTACATAAGACATATCAAGTATGTGCATGTTATATCACTCTAGAAAAGACCTTACAATTTTATCTATTTACAGCAGGCAAAGTTCTTGATATTTTTTATTACCGTAATATATCCTGATCAAATGCCGTCCTCTATAAAGGATGTTGCAATACTATACAATCATTTTACGTTCAAATTGTGATAATTTCAATTGATTGAATATTTAATATTTTTGTTCATTCATTTTACATTCCTTATATCCATTTCCATTTCCTTTTTCATTCTTATCAAAAATTTACATATATTCTTTCTCATTCCTTCCCCCACCAAACCCCCCAACCCATCTTCCATTCTCACTCTCCATCCCCCACCCCCTTTCCATCCCTTTCCACCCATCCATTTCCCACCCCCACTCATCAACACGAAAACCTCTTTCACGAAACTCCACTCTTCAATTAGAGGACAATCTCATTACATAGTGGTCAAGGGTGTGTGAATATAAAGGGTTGACTAACCCCTTTGCACACAATTTACCAAATTTCCCACAATTATTTTATTCAGGCTATGCAACAACTCACATTCAGTTTTCTTCAGTTCCCTCAGCATATGTTTGAAACACCTATTACTACTTCCAAGTAATATTTTTTGTAGCGAGAGTAAAGAGAGAGAGAGAGAGAGGAGAGGAGAGAGACAGAGAGAGAGAGAGAGAGAGAGAGAGAGAAGAGAGAGAGAGAGAGAAGAGAGAGAGAGAGAGAGAGAGAGAGAGAGAGAGAGAGAGAGACAGAAGAGAGAGAGAGACAGAGAGAGAAAGAGAAAGAGAAGAGAGAGAGAAAGGAAGAGAGGGAAGAGAGGAGAGAGAGAGAGGGGAAGGGGGAGAGGAGATAGAGAGAGAGAGAGAGAAGAAGAGGGAGATAAATAGATAGAGAGAGAGAGAAGGAGAGAGAGAGAAAAGAACGAAAGAGAGAGAGAAAGAGAGAGAGGGAGAGAGAGAGAAAGAGGGGAAATAGAGAGGAGGGAGGGGGAGAGAGAAGAGAGAAGAGAGAGAGAGAGAGAGGAGGGAGATAAGAGAGAGAGAGAGAGAGAGAGAGAGAGAGAGAGAGAGAGAGAGAGAGAGAGAGAGAGAGAGAGAGAGCGCAATTGGTTAGGACTTAATGAAACAGTAGTAAAAAAAAAAAAAAACAATAAAAAAAAAAGAAAAAAAAAAGAATAAACAAAAAAAAAAAAAAAAAAAAAAAAAAAAAAAACGAACCACAATCTCAATGTATAGTATATACGTGCCATCTCCCCGCTCCACGATCTCAATGTATAGTATAAAAATCCCCTTATTTTCTGTTCTTTCTGTGTGGCAGTGATTTCTGGTGGGAGCTAAGGGAGCAGGAATATAATTGGTTGGTCTTCGGGTGAGGTGTGTCCTTATTTATATGTGACAGAGATCACATTAAAAAAAATGTAATTGTGAATATTCAATAGTTCATTCTTCTCGAAAGCTTAAGAATGAATACCACAAGAAAACGTCATAAAAAAGATTATCCAAATTCAAAATCCGTCGACACTGATATCAAAACATTACATCGCCAACAAAGACTTCAAACCAAAGGGGGAAAAAAATAGTCGAAATTGAACATTAAGCAAAACTGCCATTCTTTTTTGGTAAACAAGACGCCCTTCTCCGGGGGGGAGGCGCCCTTCTCCTCCCTCACTCCACCCATTTCTCTTTCTCTCTTCTTTGCGGGGCGGCCCTTATCTTTCCAGCCCTTCTCTTATTCCCTCTTTCTCTTCTTCTTTTTCTTCATTTCTCCCTTCTGTCCTCTCGTCTTTTTTCTCCCTCAATCTACTCTTCCTTCCCCCCTTTCCTTTCCGTTTTCTCTCTCTTCTCCTCCATCTCACTTACCTTCACAACTATCCCCCCCCGGCCCCCCCCCCCCTGCCCCCCCGACGTCATTATCTGTCTCCAAACTTTCCTATAATTTTTGACGCGTTTGCTCATATATCAGGAATTTTCATCCGGTGTATTCCATGCATACCGACGGCCAACCTAACAGATGTCCACCAGCCGGCATATCCTGCCTCTGACCCCCCCCTCTCCCTTCCCCTTACCTTCCCTACCCCCTCTCTTACCCCTCAGCCTAACCCCTTTCCTCCCTCCCTCCCTCCCTCTCCCCTTCACCCCCTCCCCTAACCACCCTCCTCCCTACCACCTCCCTCCCTTACCCCCCTTACCTTCCCTACCCCCTCTCTTACCCCTCAGCCTAACCCCTTTCCTCCCTCCCTCCCTCTCTCTAGCCCCCTTCCTCCCTCCCCTACCCCCCTCTCTTACCCCTCAGCCTACCCCCCTCCCTCCCTCCCTCCCTCCCTTCCTTCCCTCCCTCTCCTTCTCTCTAGCCCCTACCTCCCCTACCTCCCACCCCCCTCACTTTTGCCTCTGTCGTGGTCATTGGTTCCCAGCGATAGGAGGGAGGAGGGGAGGGGAGGGGACGGGAGGGAAGGAGGAGGAGGGGAAGGACGTGACGGGGGGTTAAGTAGGGTGGAGGAGAGGGGTAGGGATGAGGGGGAGGGGGGTGGGGGGGCATCTCGAGCCTGGGAATGCACCTGTTAAGCGAACCCGACGTCCTCGCTCGAACTTTTAATTGCTCGCCTACTGGTGGGAAGTTACCCAGGGTAGTTAGGTAATTAGCGAGGGTGGTAATTACCCTCCGTGGTGGTGATGTGTATGTATGTGTATGTGTATGTGTGTGTGTGCTTGTGGAAATGCATGTGTGTTGTGTTTATGTGTGTGTATGTATGTGTATGTTTGTGTGTGTGCGTGGGGGGGGGGGGGGTTTGTGTGTGTGTGTGTGTTTGTGTGTGTGTTTGTGTGTTTTTTTTTTGTGTGTGTGTTTGTGTGTGTGTTTAGTATCTAAACAATCCTATGGAATCTCAGCCCCTTTTTTTTAAACATTACAAAACCCAATTAAAAGAAACTGAATTCACACCCCACACCTTTAAGTTTGTTTATTTGTTTTTTGTTTTGTTTGTTCTCTTCCTTTCATTCTCTCTACGAAACATCATCGCCACGTCATATCTCGTAACCAAACACTGCAAACATGCACTGCAACAGCGTGCAATGTTGATAAGCGTGACTCTTCGGAATCTAAAAGCCAAGATTTATAGAATATTTCAATATGTATGACAATTTTTTTTTCTTTTTTGGCTATACGAATGTTCAATTGCTGAAGGTCTGGCAAAGAAAGGCGATTTTGTTGATCGGGAGATGCGAGTTATGTGTTGCAAGGTGATCGGAGCGTGATTGCAAGTTGATTTATGAGTGTCTTCGGTTTTGTGTCTTTTGGCTTCTGCTTCGAGTGTTTTTCTTAGTTATATTTTTTTGTTGTTTTTTCGCTCGTGCATTATGGTGATAGTAATAATAACAATAATAGTGGTAATAATGATAATGAGAAAGGTAATTATGATAATACTAATAATGATAAAGTAATAATAATAATAATAATAATAAACTGATAATAATAATGGTTATAATTACAATGAAGATGATATTAATAATAATGATGGTGACAATGATAATGATAATAATAATAAGGGTAATAATGATTTTAATAATAATGATGATAATAACAACAATAATAATAATGGTAATGATAAAATGATATCAATAATGATAATAATTCTTTATTAATACCTTGCCTTACCTCCTTGTCTCAAGGTTATGACGTCACAAGTTTCAGACTCTGTGCACGTTGTCTGTCTATCAAGAATGTTATAATTATGCACTTTATCATACCTTCTTAGGATGAATTAGCAACGTGATCATACATTTTAATTGGTATTACATATATCATATTAATTCTATTCCGATATTCAAGTATACACATCACATTTTATTCTTTAAAAAAATATTTTTCTTTTTTTTCTTTCTCTCATACCGTTACGAAAACTCACGTATTACGCTTATAAATTATCATCAGAAGGAGAAATAAATAAATAAATACCTTTCTCACATCTCAGATATAAAAATATATATATTTTTTTCCTACTATCATTAACAACAACAACACACACACACACACACCCACCCACCCACACCCACCCACCCACACCCCCTCCCCACACACACACACCCACACCCACGCACACAGACACACCCACCCACCCACCCACACCCACCCGCCCACCCACACCCCCTCCCCACACACACACACACCTACTCCCCCCCCCTCCCCCCCACACACACATGCAATGGTTTTCTCTTTTCGATACGAATTGTTCTCGAGCTTTCCCCCAATACTACTCTGATATACGAGAGCTTTCACGCCCATTGTAACTACGCCCTTTTTTCTGACAGTTTCTCCTCGACGGTGTAATGTGGTGACAGATACTAATTGTGGTTTTGGGAGGATATTTCTTTATTAAATTTATCTGGATATCTATTTGTCTATCTGTCTGTCTGCCTGTCTGACTCTGTCTGTCTCTTTCTTTCTTTTTCTCTCTGTCTCTGTCTCTGTCTCTGTCTCTCTCTATAAATATGTATATATATATATATATATATATATATGTGTGTGTGTGTGTGTGTGTGTGTGTGTGTGTGTGTGTGTGTGTGTGTGTAGTATGATTAGTTCTTTGCGCATGTAATTATCCGTCTTGAAACATATGATGGTAATACATCAAATGGTAATTGTAATAATGATTGATTATTATAACAATGATCACTACTTTCTCCATTTCAATATCATTATTATTGTTGCTATTTTTCTGCTGTCACTGCATCCTAATATTTATTTTATTTTTTAATTCTCTTTGTTATTATCATCAACTGAACTTACTTACGAATGATAATGAGGAACTGCATAGAATCATCCTCATAATTATACTAGAATCATAATTTAATATATATCATAATCATGGTGACCATCTATCTAGTCATGTTCAACTATCTATTTAAAAAAACTAGAACTACGAAGAAAAATATATTTATATCTATGCCTATCTTCCTGTCTAATTATCTAACCATCCATCTATCAACTATCTATTTATAATATGTCTATCTTCCCATCTATTTATCTATCCATCTATTTCTCTATCTATCTATCAACTATTTATTATGGTTTAACAATGTCACATGCGTAAGGTCTATCGTACCGGACGTCCGCCTATTACGGGTTCAGCGAGACGTAACAAAGAAAAGAACAATAAATAAGAAAAAGATAATAATAATAATAATAATAGAACAGAGGGGAAGCCACGACCCTTATTTGCATCAAAGTTCAGAATGGAAATCGCTCGTAGTCACAGTCCAGTCTCGTAGCCACGTCGTATTTCTTCGGTACAAGTCTCGTATGGTCTCTTGCCACGGGTGATTTCACGTGACCGGCTTGCAGATCCCGTAGGATAAAGGATACGGCGCCATGGGAGAGTAATTTGTGCCATATGTGTAGAATATCGGCGGGCGCCAAGCGAGACCGCGAGTAATTACCTTCGAGATTCATTCAGCTCCGGGTGAGTTGCCAGGTACTCCTATTCTCGTCAATTAGTCGCGATTTCTGTGCATATGTTTTAGGTACAGCGTTTTATCGTGTGGGTAGGTACGTGTATGCATCTCGTTTCGTGATAAGATCGGGGGATATGGCCGTTTTCTCTTTGGGTAGCGAGTGACTTATTGTGTAAAACGTAATGGTATCTCACACGTGTTTGATACCAGACAAATATTTCCCACGGGGATGCCAGAACTCGCTATAAATTAGTATTGACCTACTACTCCAATTACTGTTTTTCTTACTTACTGATTTTGAAGTAAGGGAACTCAGTGTGCTTTTTGAAAAGTGGAATAATAATCGTGTCATCTGACAACATTAATATTCAACGATATTAATAAAAGCCATTTAGGAAAACGTTACTAGAGCAAATATATCTTAGTGGTAACACGGCACTAGGCTACTCACAATGAAACCGCGTTCTGATTGGCCGCCAGCCCAGTGGGTGGAGCTTATCCTTACGTTTAAGCTCTTTCTCGATTACGATTGGTTGAGGGTCCGGAGATGTTGTTCCTACCAATGTAGCATCAATGAACTCAAGGTATATGAGGAAGATATGACCCCGTCGTATACTAGTGGATGTCCAATCGACAGTAAGAGTGGTGTGTCGAAGCGTGCTGTCTGGTCTCGTTCTCTAGTGACAGTTACTCCAAAGCGAATGACAGCTGATATCTGTACCTGCAATAGTGATAGAAAGAGTTGTTAACAGCCGCCAGCCGACTTTGGATACCGTCTGATTTGTTCAGGAGAACATTTGTACACATCTGGGATTGGTCTTGTGTGTGGGCGGAGAGCGCGCGTGTGGTCGAGTTCCGACACCTGGGCACGCCAAGCCACCTCGGTGCCACCTGCAGGCGCACCACGCTCCTCTCCAGTGCAACTTGCAGTCCCGTTCCACATCAACATGAAGTCGTCTAGCTGGAACAAGCCTTGTCCCCGCAGCGTGAGCGGCGCGAGGTCAGCCGCACCCAGGGTCAGGCCTAGCAGGGGTCAGCCGGAGGTCAGGCAGGAACGTCAGGAGATCCGTGAGTACCTGGACAAGCTCCGTCATCTGGTTCCTGCGTGTCCCAAGGATGGCAAGTTGTCTCGCCTCGCGGTCATCCAGCACGTCATCGACTACATCGTGGAGTTGCAGGACGCCCTGGTGCACCACCCTGTCAACACCCTGGTCCATCACCCTGTCAACACCCTTATGCATCACCCTGTCAGCTCCCTCCTCGCCGCCAACGAGGAGCTCGCGGCGACGCTCACCAACCCCCTGTTCGCCAAGCAGCAGCTCTCGTCCAACAAGAGCTCTTCCTCTGCAATCACGAGCACGAAAAGCAACGGCAGCAGCAACACCAACTGCAACGACCCCATCAAGAAGAGCAGCAGCAGTTGTCGACGACCCCTCGGCGTGTTGTCGTCGCTAAAGAACCACAGAAATCAATGAGTGAAGAGTTAATGTTAATTTAGAATAAGGCAAGGCGCGCTCCCTCTACTCCGTATTCCAATGATCCAAAGAGCCAGTTTCAGAAGTGGAGTGTTCGAAGGTTAATGTTAATGTGTATGAACATATGGCGGTGGCGGGGTGTGGGGTGGGGTGAGGGGAGGGGAAAGGGGAAGGGGGGGGGGGCGAATGCCAGCTTGGGTCACCACCTCGACGACCAAAACGGCGGAGGGGCACACGGCGAGCCCCCGACACGACGCCCCTGACCCGACCCGTCTGACGGCTTGTCGGTTCCCCCATATCGGTAACAAGTGCAACCTCCTCCCAGTCTACCCGGAAACTGCGGTCCGACGATCTCCCAAATTCGAACCATCGCCTCTGCCACACGACACGAGCTCGCTCCTTTTGACACGGCAGCAGTGACACACGAGGTTCGTTCGTCGACGGGCGAGAGTGACACCACCTGCTGTGGCCGCTCGTGTGTCATGCGACTTAGCGAAAACCGCCTTGGTGAAACTACGCAAGTCATACTAACGGACATGCACCATTTGCTAATATCTGGTCCAGTGGGAGGCGAGATGCGACGAAGTTTCCATCGCGGAGACACGCAGGAGATCCCGGCTTGCAGCTGAAGTGCTTGACGAACACCGATTTCCTGTGTCAACCGGAAGCTCTCTCCGCTCACTTCCTCATCTGCTCAGTCTTTACTGGTTGTTATCTGACATCATCTCACACCTGCGTGGCTGCCTGCATGACGCGTACTCAATGAGGCATTTATTGCAATCTGTAGAAAGAGATGATCTTTAAGAGCTATAAGATCATGGCTAACATCTGTCAGTTAGTCATCATGGCAGGGCGCCCACGACAGCTGTGACGTACCTCGAGTGCGAGTGGGAGACCCGCGCGCCCCACGAGCCTTTCAGCTGACAGCGGCGCGGCGCAGGTCGGGAGCGACGGCTGCAGAAGGACCAGTGACACCTGCATCCTACGCTGCTTCCCTAAGACGGCAAACCTATCATCGCTCCAGACTGTGGCTGTTTTCACTCCTGTCATCAGCAGCCGAAGGCATCATTGTTCAGCAGCACAAGAACACAATTCGACAGCTGTACGTTCAAGCCACTGTCGACAGCTGTAGACGGGCTTTCGAGAGCAGATGTAACGCAGCAGCGGCGAGAGGAGTGGCAGCTGTGACCGAGTCGTCAGCATGGATGTTCCTCGCGCCAACGTTTGCCAGGTGAGGTCCTCGGGTCTGGCCGCCCTCGCTCGCCGCGCCTCGTGGCCGAGTTAGGAAGGGGCTCTTCCGTGCTCATAGTTCTGTTTCATTTTCTCTCATAAGGGGTTGGTCATTCATGATGGATATTTCTGATTACTTATGCTAATGAAGATTCCTTTCTTTTCCCCACCAGAAGGCCGCGAACTCGTCCTCCAAAGGAAATGACGAGCAGAGGGACTCGGACGCCCAAGCCAGCCAGCCGCCCAGCCAGCCGCCCAGCCAGCCGGGTCGCCCTTAAAGCCGAGGTTTACCTTCACCCGCGCTCAGCTGCCATTCACCCGCCCGCTCAGCGTCTCCGGCCGCCCCTCAGCACCGCGACCCCTCCACCTCTCCACCTCTCCACCTCACCTCCTCACCTGCACAGCCCCTTCAAAGGAGACCCGCACATCTTTCGCCTTTTTACATTATCTCAGCAAATCTCGAGGTCGCAAATAACCAGACTGTAATGACCGTTAATGCGAAGAGCCGTAGCGTACACCTGAGGATATAATGCCATTGATCACTGTTGCCAGCCGCACGTGGTCTTCGCACCTGGGCCAAGAACCCACAACTTCCCTCCCTTTTTCCACTGTTGCCAACTATTCGCCAAGATGCTGATGAATTATTCCTTTATTTCACTTACGAGTTGTATTTCATGCAGTGATTTTATGCCTTGATTCAGATTTTAGCATGATTTCAAAACGTACATTCGCGTTCATTGAAAACAAAATAATCTGCGATTTTAAAAAAAAAGACGAAAAACAAAACAGCACCGAGTTGCGTGTTATAGGAGACAATTCCAAGTAATGAGACGTATTTGAACTCGAGGCAGACCGCGGGGAGACAACAGCTTGCCTATTCCCATGTGTTGAATCATTGACTAACAAAAACCGTTAAGTAGTGTACGGGGCGACATCTGTCCAATAATCGGCGCGATCAATTATTAAATATCTGGCCCAGCTGCTGCTTACCGCGGCCAAATGTAAGTCCGCGGTTCTTGTAGGTCAGTTGTTCCGGGGTTACGATGGTTGCCGATTTCGCTCATTACACGGGATCGCAATTGTGTCACGCCAGATAAACACGCATTTCTCCCGAGACAAATCTTACGCGTAAAGAAAGAGAGAGAAAAGTACGAACGAAAAACAAAACATAACCTAAGCCTTAGGTATTTTAACATCAAAATCAACCATAAAGACGGTTGAGGGAAACGGCGAAGGTTGGAGGCGCCGAGAGCAGCCATAGGATGTCCGGGTGTGTGTGGGTGCCGCCGCCTCGCACACGTGCAGGGAGGGAGAGAGTGTTGCTGCAGCTGTTTTGTCTGTCTGTCTGTGTCTCACTGCCCTCTTCCCGCACCCTCCCCCCCCTCCCCCCCTCTTCTCTCGTTCCCTACTCTCGTCACCCAGCTGTTTCGCCTCTTGTCATTCTTTACGTGGAAGATGGTGGAATTAACATTGCTAACGTAAATTAACAATCTAACTTCCTCCGAAAAAAATAGAAAGTCACGAGAAATACAACTTTTTTTTTTTTTTTTATAAAATTATTTATTTATTTTTTCTTCTTCAGTATCTTTTTTTTTTTTTTATGGCTAAGCGAAGAAGGGTAACTACAGGATTAAGATGAAGGCATCACGGCAAAGCGTAGGCTCGATTTTTCAACGGTTCAGCTACTCATTTTGTGTCAATGTTAATTCGGTTAATTTGCAGCACACACACACACACACACACACACACACACACACACACACACACACACACACACACACACACACACACACACACACACACACACACACACACACACACACACACACACACACACACACACCCAGTTGCTACACGAGCCTCACTCAACCGATCTAATCAACCCTGCAAGCCTGGTGATATAGCAAAACCAATAGCATTAATTCACAAGCTTATGAATATTCAGAATAGCCATAACCGTAGTAAGCAAAACACACGGTGAGAATACAGGTTTCCCGGGAAGAGATGGTGATATCCTGGTGGGGTTGTGGTCATAGGTGGTACAGTGGAACCCCGTGGTACAGTGGTACGCTCACTACTACCTTCACATGCTCATAACCTTTCGTGTTATTGTAAGCCTCCCTTCTCCCCTTTTTGAGA
>NW_028234411.1:2206780-2211780 GCF_977035675.1 Penaeus japonicus
AAAATGCTATGGCAGCGATCACACGTGGCACTGTTTGCACGTGTCTCCCTAAACATAGACATATTTACGACGACGCTCTTACTAACACCTCAAAAAAAAAAAAAAAAAAAAAAAAAAAAACGATTTCAGACAACCATGGGAAGGGATTAGTTATCACGACAGGTGTCAGACGTCGCTTCCTCACTTATAATGTCCCTTTTTTTATCAGTAAATACCTACATAGATATAAAAAAAAACAATATATTTACATTATAAATACAAACCAAAAAAAACACAAAAAAACGTAATAAACTCATTAAAAAAATAGCTTTTCTATCTCCATTCATTTCAACTGATGGGACAAACCTCACACAATTAACACAGATCCCTTTTCTGACGTAACACGTATACATCCGGTACATGGTTCAGATGCTGTGTACAACCCCAGTACAAAGGGATATGGTATCTTGGTACACACCCTAAGCCATGTATGTACCTTGCACCCAACGGGAGGCGTCAGGTAGGCGTCCCGGGTCTGAGGGCTTGTATTAACTAGGTGGTATTGTAAAGCCCTGTATAAGTGTGTGAGGGAAAGGTTATGTGTGGTTGGAAGTTAATGTGAGGCTGTGTTTCTCTTTCTGGCTTTGTCTGTGTATATCTTCGCACACACACACACACACACACACACACACACACACACACACACACACACACACACACACACACACACACACACACACACATATATATATATATATATATATATATATATATATATATATATATATATATATATATATAAACATACAAACATGCATACACACTGTATTTCCCTTTCTATCTATATATCTATCTATCTAACTGTCTATTAATTTCTGTTTATCTGTGTAGCTGTCTGTCTATGTAATTATATATTTTATCTATCTACCTGTCTATCTATTTTTCTATCAATTTTTCTATCTCTATCTTTACAACTATCTAAGTGTATCCATCTTCCTATCTATTTATTCATCTCTCCACACACACACACACACACATACATACACACATACACACACACACACACACACACACACACACACACACACACACATATATATATATATATATATATATATATATATATATATATATATATATATATAGAGAGAGAAAGAGAAAGAGAAGTAGAAAGAGAGAAAGAGATAGAGAAGTAGAAAGAGAGAGAGAGAAAGAGTTAGACAGTAGATACCCAAGTAGGCAAACACGGAGACAGACCCAAGACAGACCTACACAAATATCTCCTTCACCTTTTTTTCCCAACCGTCACAAAGTCACAACCAATTCATCACCTCCACCGCTTCCACTGCCTCCACCGTTTTCACAGCCTCCACTTCTTCCACAGCCTCATCACCTCCACATCTTCCACTACCTCTAACACTTTCCTCTCTCTCCACCTCATCGATCTTTTTCTCATTCCTTCCACGAACGATCCACCCTTCCATTATTACCGATTCATCTATCCTTTCCACTCTCTTCCACCTCTCCACATTTCCAATCTCTTCACTCTCCACTCACCCCCCCCCCCACTACTCTTTCTACCATCCCAACACTTCCACCACTTTGACTCCTTCCACCTTCTCTATTATTTCCACCCTTCCTTCCCTTTTCCTTCTACCCCTTCCATCCCTCCCCCCCTAAATCCCTCCCTCCCACCCACTTTACCCCCTCAACCCCAACCCCTCCCTCCCACCCACTTTACCCCTCCCTCCCACCCACTTTACCCCCCTTTCCACTCCACCCCCTCAACCCCAACCCCTCCCTAACACCCTCTTTACCCCCCAACTCCTCCAAACCCCCTTCCCACCCACTTTACCCACTCCACCCTAACCCCCCTCCCTCCCACCTCCTTCCCCCTCCACCCCCACCCACTTTACCCCCCACCTCCTTCTCCCTCCACCCCCACCCTCTTTACCCCCCACCTCCTTCCACCTATCCACCCATCCACCACCCACCCACCAGGAGGAGGAGGAGGAGGAGAGGAGTATCAGAACGACCCCTCGAGCGCGACCCACCTCTCGCCCTAAACAGCGACGCCTCGAGCAAACAGCCAGAGCCTCGTACAACAATAGACGCCAGCCAGGAACCTCCTAGTCCTTAGCTGGCTTAGGGAGGGGAGGGAGAGAAGGAGGGGGAGGGAGGGGGGAGAGGGAGAGGGGAGGGAAGGGTGGGGGAGAGGGGGAGGGGGTGGGGGTGGAGGGTGACGCCTGCCTTAGCCAGGAACCTCCAAGTCCTTAGCTGGCTTAGGGAGGGAGGGAGAGAGGGAAGGGGAGGGAGGGAGGGAAGGGGAGAGGGGGGAGGGAACGGGGGGGGAGAGGGGAAGGAGGGGGTGGGGGTGGGGGTGGGGTGGGGGGTTACGCCTGCCTTAGCCATGCACCTGCTCGTCCAGTTCGCTGCGAGGTGCCCCCTGAGGGCCACGGGTCGAGATTTCGTTCGGAAAAGGGGAGGCTGATGGTTGTTCCGTGTCTGTGCTTACTGTTGGGTTGTGGAGGGGGGAGGGTGGGTGGGAGGGAGGGAGGGAGGGGGGGAGGGGAGGGAGGGAGGGAGAGGGGGAGGGGGGAGGGAGGGAGGGAGAGATAGAGAGAGTGAGAGAGAGTGAGAGAGAGTGAGAGAGAGAGAGAGAAAGAGAGAGAGGAAAAAGTAGAAGCAGAAAAAGAGAGAAAGGAAGTTAAACAACAGATGCCCGAAGAGGCAGACCTCCCCAAATACCGAGAGAGAAAGAGGAGGAAGGAAGGAAGGAAGGCAGACGAGAAGAAAGAGAAGGAAGGAAGGAGGGCAGACGAGAAGAAAGAGAAGGAAGGAAGGAAGGAAGGCAGACGAGAAGAAAGAGAAGGAAGGAAGGAAGGAAGGCAGACGAGAAGAAAGAGGAGGAAGGAAGGAAGGAAGGCAGACGAGAAGAAAGAGAAGGAAGGAAGGAAGGAAGACGAGAAGAAAGAGAAGGAAGGAAGGAAGGCAGACGAGAAGAAAGAGAAGGAAGGAAGGAAGGAAGGCAGACGAGAAGAAAGAGAAGGAAGGAAGGAAGGCAGACGAGAGAAAGAGGAGAAGGAAGGAAAGGAGCCAGAAGAAAAGAAGAGAAGAAGAAGGAGGAAGAGAAGAAAGAGAAGAAGAAGGAAGGAGAGAAGAAGAGAAGGAGGAAGAAAGGCAGAGAGAAGAAAGAGAAAGGAAGAAGAAGGAAGGAAGAAGAGAAGGAAGGAAGGAAGAAGGCAGACGGAAAGAAAGAAAGGAAGGAAGGAGGAAGGAGAGGAAGAAGAGAGGAAGGAAGAAGGAAGCGAGAGAAAGAGAAAGAGGAAGGAAGGCATGGAAGAAAAGGAGGAAGGAAGGAGGGAAGGAAAGGAGAGAAGGAAGGAGAGGAAGGAAAAGAGGAAGAAGGAAAAGAGGGAGAGAAAGAGGAAGAAAGGAAAAGAGAAAGAAAAAAGAGAAGGGAAGAAAGAAGAAGGAAGAAGAGAAGAAAAGAAGGAAGAAGAGATGGAAGAGAAGAAAAGAAGGAAGAAGAGAAAGAAGAAGAAAAGAGAGGAAGAAGGAAGGAAGGAAGAGAAGAGAAGAGAAGAAGAAGGAAGAAGGGGAAAAAGGAAGAAGAGAAAGAAAAGAGAAGGAAAGGAAGAGGAAGAAGAAGAAAGAAGGAAAGAAAGAAGAAGGAAAGAAGAAAGAAAGAGAAGGAAGGAAGAGCAGAAGAAGAAGGAAAAGGAAGGAAGGAAGAAGAAGGAAGGAAAAGAGGGAGAGAGAGAAGGAAAGAGAAGAAAGAAGAGGAAAGGAGAAGAAGAAGAGAAAAGAAAGAAGAAAGAGGCAGGAGAAGAAAGAAGGAGAAGGAAGAGAAGAGGAAGAGAGGAAGGAAGAAAGAAAGAAAGAAAGGAAGGAAGAGAAAGAAAAGGAAGGAAGGAAAAGAAGAGAAGGAGAAGGAAAGAGAGAAAAGAAAGGAAGGAAGGAGAAAAGAAAGAAAAGGAAAAGAAGAAGTAAAGAAAGAGAGGAGAAAGAAGAGAAGAAAAGGAAGAGGAGAGGAAAAGAGAAGGAAGGAAGGAAGGAAGAGAAAAGAAGAGAGAAGAAAAGAAAGAAGGAGAAGGAAGGAGAAGAAGAGAAAGGAGGAAGGAAGAGAAGAGAAAAAAAAGAAGGAGAAGGAAGGAAGAAAGGAGAGAAGAGAAAAGAAGGAAGAAGAGAAGAAGAAAGGAAGGAAGGAAGACGAGGAAAGAAAGAAAGAAGAAGGAAGAGAAGAAAGAAAGGAAAGGAAGAAGAAGAAGAAAAGAAGGAAGGAGGAGAGAAAAGAAAGAGAAGAAAAGAAAGAAGAAGGGGAAGGAGGAGAGAGAAAAGAGAAGAAGGAAGGAAAAGAAGAAAAGAAGGAAAAGAAGGAAGAGAAAGAAGAAGAAGGAAGAAGAAAGAGAAGAAGAAAAAAAGGAGAAGAAAGAAAGGAAGAAGAAGAAGGAGGGAAGAAAGAAAAGGAGAAGAGAAGAGGAAGAAGGAAGAAAGGAAGAAGGAAAGAAGGAAGAGAAAAAGAAGGAAGAGAAGAAAAGGAAGAGAAGAAAGAGAAGGAAAGGAAGAAGGAAGAAGAGAAGAAAAGGGGAAAGAAGAGGAGAAGGAGAAGAAAGAGAAGGAAGAAGAGAGAGAAAGAAGAAAAGAAGGAAGAAGGAAAGAGAAGGAAGAAAGAGGAAGAGAAGGAAGGAAGAAGAAGAAGAGAGGAAGAAGGGAGGAAAAAAGGAGAAAGAAAAGAAGAAGAGAAAAAGAAAAGAAAAGGAAAAGGAGGAAAGAAAGAAAGAAGGAAGAAGAAAAGAAAAGAAAGAAGAAGGAAAAGAGAGAAGGAGAAGAAAGAGGAAAAGAGAAGAGAAGGAAGAAGAAAGGGAAGAAAAAGAAGAAAGAAGAAGGAAGAAAGAGAGAGAAAGAGGAAAAGAGAAAAAGAAGAAGAGAAAGAAGAAAGGAAGAGGAGGAAGAAAAAGAGAAGAGAAGAAGGGGAGAGGAAGACGAAGGAAGAAGGGAAAGAAGGAAAGAAGAAAGTC
>NW_028234411.1:2236780-2239920 GCF_977035675.1 Penaeus japonicus
TGGAGGGTTCATTCTTCCTGAATTTGTGAAGATAAATTGGGCTGGAGGGTTCATTCTTCCTGAATCTGTAAAGATAAATTGGGCTGGAGGGTTCATTCTTCCTGAATTTGTGAAGATAAATTGGGCTGGAGGGTTCATTCTTCCTGGATTTGTAAAGATAAATTGGGCTGGAGGGTTCATTCTTCCTGAATTTGTAAAGATAAATTGGGCTGGAGGGTTCATTCTTCCTGGATTTGTGAAGATAAATTGGGCTGGAGGGTTCATTCTTCCTGAATTTGTGAAGATAAATTGGGCTGGAGGGTTCATTCTTCCTGGATTTGTGAAGATAAATTGGGCTGGAGGGTTCATTCTTCCTGGATTTGTGAAGATAAATTGGGCTGGAGGGTTCATTCTTCCTGAATTTGTAAAGATAAATTGGGCTGGAGGGTTCATTCTTCCTGGATTTGTGAAGATAAATTGGGCTGGAGGGTTCATTCTTCCTGGATTTGTGAAGATAAATTGGGCTGGAGGGTTCATTCTTCCTGGATTTGTGAAGATAAATTGGGCTGGAGGGTTCATTCTTCCTGGATTTGTGAAGATAAATTGGGCTGGAGGGTTCATTCTTCCTGAATTTGTAAAGATAAATTGGGCTGGAGGGTTCATTCTTCCTGGATTTGTAAAGATAAATTGGGCTGGAGGGTTCATTCTTCCTGAATTTGTAAAGATAAATTGGGCTGGAGGGTTCATTCTTCCTGGATTTGTAAAGATAAATTGGGCTGGGGGTTCATTCTTCCTGAATTTGTAAAGATAAATTGGGCTGGAGGGTTCATTCTTCCTGGATTTGTGAAGATAAATTGGGCTGGAGGGTTCATTCTTCCTGAATCTGTAAAGATAAATTGGGCTGGAGGGTTCATTCTTCCTGGATTTGTAAAGATAAATTGGGCTGGAGGGTTCATTCTTCCTGAATTTGTAAAGATAAATTGGGCTGGAGGGTTTATTCTTCCTGGATTTGTGAAGACGAATGGGATGGAAGTACCATATCTTGTTATTTGTAAAAGGCGAATGGCGTGACAGGACCATGTCTTAAGTTTTGAATTCTTTCTTCGTATATCTTTGCATTTACTTCTTCCCATTCCTTCGCGTATGAGCTAATGGTAATCTCAAGCCACGGTAACATGGAGCCTCGAGCAGACTTACATCACTTGCTGAGTTTAATAAATGCGTAAATCTTTCGTCTTCTGGTCGATCTATCATAACGCCGTGATAATTTTTGCAACATTTTGCTGTTATTCCAACTGGCAACACGATTCATCTGAAAATATGGCACTTCTGAAGGTCTCAAACAGGCGCACGCGAAGAGATGTTCAGGGGTTACGTGACTAATTTTTAATCTTTAGTTATTTATTTCCATTTGTATTGATTTAACGAACGTATTGGTATGATTTTAGGATCTTGGTTTGACAGGATTTGATAACGTTATTAATTGCAATGACTATATATCCTCAATATATGCTTTTGAAATCCTAGACCAGAAATCCAGGCAAAGATTAGGAGGGATACGTGACTAACCAAAGTTTAACAGCTTGTCAAAAAAAAAAAAAAAAAAAAAAAACGATTTCAAAACCAGCGCTGAGACTCACCGCTGACAACTCTTATGAGCCCCGACTGACAACACCGAGGAGAGGTCACGAAACAGCCACCTCTGTCTCCTTCAGTGTGTGTCAGTGTCTGTTGCGCTGCCACACGAAGCTGCGTTTCTTTATGACTGGCGGAGAAATTGCGTGTTGCGGGCTAGACTGTCTTAAGCGCCGTCGCCGTGGGAAAAGTGCGAACGGTCGGCCCGCGTGACATTGAATTCATACTATGTCTCCATTATCGTGGATATTGTGTCGTTTCGGCGACCACACACGCACACACACTTACACACACAAACACACACACACACACACACAAACATGATTATACGTGATTATTTGTGAGTGTGAGTGTGTGAATATGTATATGTATGTGTGTGTGCGCGCGGGCGTGTGTGTATGTGTGTGCGCATCTATACCACATAACAAAACAGTATACACACACACACACACACAAACACACACACATGAGTATCCGTAATTATTTGAGAGTATGAGCGTGTGAATATGTGTATGTGTATGTGCGCGCGGGCGTGTGTGTGTGTGTGCGCATCTATACCACATAACAAAACAGTATATACACACACACACACACACACACAACCTCCAAGCCCTCCCTGGCTATCCCAAGCAACCAGCTGACCTCTCCATCCACCCACGCCATTTTGCTATTTCTAGTCACAGGCGAGAGTCAAGACGCTAGTTGTCAAGCTCCCGAGAAGAAACTGACAGGTGGCAGGATCCGCCTCTGTCTCTCTGACATATATGGCCTTAACCCCAACTCTCCCACAGCCTTTGGGATCAGGTGTGCGTCGATACAACTTGGATCTTTCCGTTATTTTTTTTTTTTTTTTTTGGTTTTTCCTTTTTAATCTTATCAAGTTCGGATTAATGTTCGTTTCCAGGATACTTGGTGGCGGATATTTTGTCGACTTGCTCTGAGGATGTTTATCTTATCGGAAAAAAGAATATCCTAGGTAAGGATGAGTTATATTACAGAGTATTTTTTGAAAGTAATGCGATTTTGACAAGGGAGCCCTGTAATTACCATCAATTTGTCTCTATTTATTGTAGAAAAATAAATCAAATGATTGGTATAGCTGTTAATGAGTCAATTAGGTAGTTGAATATCTTAATAAATTACCAAATACCTGAAAATTTTACCTGTTTATGGTTGAAAATATCTCTTAATTAGATGTCAACTGATTTGCTGATATTTTTTATGAAGTCAAAGTAAATTTTTTTTATCAATTTTTTGGATTGATGAAATAACTTGCTTAGATGTAGCGTGTGTATGTGTCTATGCATACTTAAAAAAAAAAAAAAAAAAAAAAAAATTGTAGATACCATAAATTAAGTTCCACAACATACGATGTATTTCTTGACAATTTGTTTGGTAAAATAATAACATATCTCTAGCTTTGATTAAGCATATTCTATAATGAATACACTCACATATATTACCTTTGATTCTGTTACTTTCTGCCTTACGTTCTGAAATTACGAAGAGCGTATAAGTGTATTTTT
>NW_028234411.1:2244915-2247415 GCF_977035675.1 Penaeus japonicus
CGTCGGGGAAATTGCTTATTGAATAGATTGATGATGATAGAATTTTTATTATGATTTTTTTATGGTAAAGGTAACGATGATAATAATGATAGTTGAAATAATGATGATGAAGATGATGATCAATTGTTAAAACGCGATGATAATGATAGGGATAATGACCATAATTATACCTATATTATTAATGATAATGATAATGAGGATGAGATGAAGATGATAATGATTGTAAAAGTAATATCAATGTTGATATAAATAATGATGATGATAATAATGATAGTGTTAAGGATAATAATAATACCAACAATGATGATGATAGCAATAATAGTAATAATAGTAACAATAATAATGATAGTTATCACGATGATGATAACAACAATTATAACAATAATGATTATATCACAACTAATTCTACAACAATCACTACTGCTAATAAAAGTGATAACAATAATGATAATTATAATAATGGTGATAATAATACCAATAATTATAGTGATAAAAAAGATAACAACAACAATGTTAATAGCAATAATAATAATAACAACAAAAATGACCATAATAGTAATATCAACAACGACAAAGTTAATTATCATTATCATAATAGCAACAACATCAAAAGCAATAACAATAACAACAACAACAACAATGACAAACAAAAATAATAATATAATTGATAATTATCATTACTTAATCGTAATTAGTCAAGAGCAGTATTCCCTGTGAATTAGATGTACCCACACCATTAAAATTATAACCCCCCTTCCCCCCCTCCTCCCAACCAGGCTTCGCCCCCCCTCCCCTCCTCCCCATACCCATACCCAATTCAGACTCGCGGCCTCCCCCTACCCCCTACCCCCTACCCCTTACCCCCTACCCCCTACCCCTTACCCCCTACCCCCTACCCCTTACCCCCTACCCCCTACCCCTAGCCTTCAACTATCCCATCTCCCATCCCCCTACACCCACCCTCCCTCCCTCCCTCCCTCCTCCCCCCATACCCTTCTCTACCCTAGACTAAACCCATCCTTCCCCCCCCTCTCCCTTACCCCTACCCTAGCGCCGCCTACCTCACCTACCCTCTCTCTCTCTCTCTCTCCCCGTACCCCTTCCCCCCTCCCCTTCCCCCCCCCCATCCCCCTCCTCATATAAATACATTCCCGCGCCCAATAATCGAGGCGCGGCCATCTATATCTAAAAAAAAAATAGAAAACAAATACAAAAAATACAAAAAAAAAAAAACTAAAAAAAACTAAAAAAACAAATAAAAAAACAAAAAAAAAAAAAAAAAAAAAAAAAAAAGAAACGAAAAAAAACCCAAAAAACGAAAAAAAACGAAAAAAAAAAAAACCTAAAAAACAAATAAAAAAAAAAATCAAACCCTAGGGGCGGCCTATCTACCATCCCCCCTCCCCCTACCCCTACCCCTCCCCCTACCCACACCACCCCACCCATCCCCACCCCATCCCCATCCCCACCCTACCCCACCCTACCCACCCCACCACTCGTCCCCGTATGTGTGTCTGCTTGTCAGCGGCGGCGGCGAGCGGGCGAGCGAGCGAGCGGGTGAGCGGGTGAGTGAGCGAGTGTGTGAGCGAGTGAGTGAGCGAGTGTGTGAGTGAGTGAGTGAGTGAGCGAGTGAGCGAGTGTGTGAGCGAGCGAGTGAGTGAGTGAGCGAGTGAGTGAGCGAGCGAGTGAGTGAGCGAGCGGGTGAGTGAGCGAGCGGGTGTGTGAGCGAGTGTGTGAGCGAGTGAGTGAGTGAGCGAGTGAGTGAGTGAGCGAGTGAGCGAGCGGGTGTTATCCTGGCTTTGGGTGGGTGACGAGAGCAGGGCAGCAGCTGAAAGGGTAACACGATGCAGATGTTTTTAAGGGGGAGGCTGTGGGCAGGTGTGTTGTGTGTATTGTGTGTGTGTGTTGTGTGTGTGTGTTGTGTTTGTATGTGTGTGTGTGTGTGTGTTTGAGTGTGTGTGTTGTGTGTTTGAGTGTGTGTGTGTGTTGTGTTTGTATGTGTGTGTGTGTGTGTTGTGTGTTTGTTGTGTTTGTATGTGTGTGTGTGTGTGTGTGTGTGTGTTGTGTTGTGTGTGTGTGTGTTGTGTGTGTGTTGTGTTGTGTGTGTGTGTGTTGTGTTGTGTTGTGTGTGTGTTGTGTGTTTGAGTGTGTGTGTGTGTTGTGTTTGTATGTGTGTGTGTGTGTGTTGTGTGTTTGTTGTGTTTGTATGTGTGTGTGTGTGTGTGTGTGTGTGTGTGTGTTGTGTTGTGTGTGTATATGTATTGTGTTGTGTGTTTGTTTGTTTGTGTGTGCGTGGGTTGTGTTGTATTGTGTGTGTTTGTTTGTGTGTGAATTGTGTTGTGTGTGTGTGTGTGTGTGTTTGTGTGGCTGTGTTTGTATGGTTTTGAGTGTGTGTGTGTGTGTTGTGTGTGTGTTGTGTTGTGTGTGTGTGTGTGTTTGAGTGTGTGTGTTGTGTTGTGTTTGTGTGTGTGTGTGTGTGTTTGAGTGTGTGTGTGTGTTG
>NW_028234411.1:2272415-2287415 GCF_977035675.1 Penaeus japonicus
ACCGATTTTAATCTGTCCGAATGGCGGGAAAATTTGTCGGTCGCGCTGTGGTGTGAAATTTACAGATTATTAGTATTTTAATGAATGGTACAAATCACAGATGGGTTTATTATTCTACCATTTTGTTGGATTTCATTCCGTTTCAGAATATGAATAAATCTGGGAAATCGAACTATTTTGAAATAGTTTGATTGAGTCATTTTGCATATAGTTTTTTTTTTTTTTTTTTGTCTTTATGGTTTTGTCTCGCTTTTAATTTCGGTTCATTTCTTAGTTTCATTGAGATTACGTGTTTCTGTTTGTGTGACTGTGGGAGTGTTTGTTTGTTTGTTTGTGTGTTGTTCGTATTTTTGTGTGGTGTGTTTTTGTGTTTATTTGTGTGTGTGTTTGTTGTTTAGTGTGGTGATGTTTTTTTTATGTGTGTGTGTGTTTGTGTTTATGTGTGTGCGTATATGTGTGTTTGTGTTTATATGTGTGTGTGTGCGTGTGTGTGCGTGTGTCCTTTCTTTTTCTATGTGCTTATTTCAATAGTACTTTCTCCTATACGTTTGTTTCTTCCTTTCGTCTATTCTCAGTTCCTCGTATACTTGTATGTGATGAAGGGACACATGTCTCTCCACCTCGTGTACTGCATTAGCATTCCAACATTAATTTAATAAGTTCGTTTCATTCCAACTTTTTGATGATCTAGTAATACGTCGAGTCACGGAACACATTCCTTTTCCTTCGCGTGTTGCATTAATGCTTTTATTATTTGATTATTTGAAGTACTTTCCTTCCAAGTTTGTTATTGTGCTTATGCTTCCTTATTCCCTCGCATATGACGACGCCCCTTCGAAGCAGCTTCAGAGACGTAAGGTGTTTCGTCCGGTGCTGACGCTACGTCGAAACGTACTCAAGGAGCATACATGTATTAGCGTGTTTCTCTCCCTTCTCTCCCTACTCCCTTCCTCTCCTCTCTCCCTCCCCCTTCTCCATCTTCCATTCCCTCCTTTCCCTCTCCCTCCCTCTCCTTCTTACATTCCCTCCTTTCCCTCCCCCTCTCCTTCCCCATCTTCCATTCCTTCTCTACCCTCCCCTTCTCCTTCTCCATCTCCATCTCCCATTCCCTACCTCCCCTCCCCCCTCCCCCTCCCACTCCTCCTCCCTCTCCATCTCCCATTCACTCCCCTCCCCCTCCCCCTTCCCCTCCCCATCTCCTATTCCCCTCCCCTCCCCTCCCCCTCCCTCTCCATCTCCCATTCACTCTCCTCCCCCTCTCCTTCTCCTTCTTCCATTCCCTCCCTCCCCTCCCCCCTCCCCCTCCCCCTCCTCCTCCCTCTCCATCTCCCATCCCCTCCCCCCCCCCCCCCCCTCCCCCTCCCCATCTCCTATTCCCCTCCCCTCCCCTCCTCCTCCCTCTCCATCTCCCATTCACTCTCCTCCCCCTCCCCCTCCATCTCCATCTTCCATTCCTTCCCTCCCTCCCCTTCCTCCCCCCATCTCCATCTTCCATTCACTCTCCTCCCCCTCCCTTCCCCCTCTTCCTCTCCCTCCTCCATCCTCTCCATCTTCCATCTCCCTCCCCTTCCTCCCCCTCCCTCTCCATCTCCATCTTCCATTCCCTCCCATACCCTCCCTCCCCCTCCCCCTCCTCCTCCCTCTCCATCTTCCATTCACTCTCCTCCCCCTCCCCTCCCCCTCCTCCTCCCCCTCCTCCTCCCTCTCCATCTTCCATCTCCCTCCCCTTCCTCCCCCTCCCTCTCCATCTCCATCTTCCATTCCTTCCATCTCCCATTCCCTCCCCCTCCTCCCCCTCCTCGCCATTCCATCGTCCATTCCCCGCCCATACCTCCCCCCCCCCCCCTCCCCCTCCTCCTCCCTCTCCATCTTCCATCTCCCTCCCCCTCCTCCCCCTCCTCCTCCCCCTCCATCTCCATCTTCCATTCACTCCCTCTCCCCCACCCCTCCTCCTCCCCCTCCTCTCCCCATCTCCATCTTCCATTCCCTCCCATACCCTCCCTCTCTCCCACCCCTCCCCCTTCCCCCTCCTCCTCCCTCTCCATCTTCCCTTCCCCCTCCTCCTCCTCCCCATCTCCATCTTCCCTTCCCCCCCTCCCCCTCCTCCCCCCCATCTCCATCTTCCATCTCCCTCCCATACCCTCCCTCCCCCTCCTCCTCCCTCCCCCCCTCCTCCTCCCTATCACGACGTGCCGCACCTGTCACCTGCCGGGCCACCTGTGCTCCACCTGTGCCGAGTAACGTATCAAACTGAATGATAGCAGAGATAAAACTCATGTAAATTGACCACAGTTAGGTTATCTCTCCTTGGAAATGTAATCACGCGAGCTGCTGTGTACGTAATGACGTGTCGCTGTGTGCGTATTGAGGTGGTGGTGCCGTGTGTGTGCGTATTCGTGTTTTTTTTTTTGTTTTTTTTTTCCTATCTATGTTTTCCATCCATTCCTCGTCTCTTGTCACATGGGACTTATTATTATCGTATGCCATCTTCTCTTCCTCTTCGTATCTCGAGAAGTATCGAAACTAATGAATTATCCGCCACCTGTCCTTCCTCCGCAGATTATTCAACTAGTCCTTTCATCCCATCCGCGGGGCCTCGTTTGTCTACTTCCATCCACTCACATATATACATACATACACAGAGACACACACACACATATATGCATACATACAACTCTCTCTCTCTTTCTTTCTTTTTTTTTTCTTTCTTTCTTTCTTTCTCTCTCTATCTGTCTCTCTCTCTCTGTCTCTCTGTCTCTCTGTCTCTCTCTCTCTCTCTCTCTCTCTCTCTCTCTCTCTCTCTCTCTCTCTCTCTCTCTCTCTCTCTCTCTCTCTCTCTCTCCCTCTCTCTCTCTCTCTCTCTCTCTCTCTCTCACACACACACACACACGCACATATGCGTATTCTTTCCTGGTTCACTCAGCGTAAGACACACTCTGGTGGTTTGCGTCATGCAGACAGGCATATGCAAAGAAAATTACACGAGCAAATTAACACATGATATATAAAACATCTGGCAAGAAAACAACGCTGTAAATAACGTTTATAATTAGCCCGAAACATGTACACATACAACCCACAACATAAAAGAAACTACCACATGGTGCACACCACATACAAGACGGAATATATGTATATATATCACACAACATACACAACATAAACAAGATCTCAGCCGGCACTCTCTTCCGAAGCCACCACTTGCTAGGCCTTTCACCCCCCCCCAACCACCCCACCCCACTCCCTCACCCCCTATCCCCCCTTCCACACCCCCCACCCCCCACTCCCCCTTCAACCCCCTATCCTCACCCTCTCCCTCCTCCCACCCACTCCCCCTAACACCCCCCACTCCCTCACCCCCTATACCCCTCCAACCCCCTCCCCCATCCCCCTTCAACCCCCTCCCCACTCCCCCCCTCCCCTCTCTCCCCTCCCCCACCCCACACCTCACGAGTTCTTACCACAACGACCCCTGTGTAATTGGTCATGTTTTTGAGGTTCCTGACCCCACACAGCCGGGTCACGGGTCAAGCGACCAACTGTTGCGTGCTGAGACTTCTGTTCCATCTGTACACCTGCTGTTGTAGCTGCACTCGGTCTGTAATTATGATTATTATTGCTGATGTCAGCTGGGGCGACCGCGTCTTCTGCCGGAGTGATCCCGGGAATGCTAGTGTAACCGACCTAATTTTCAAGCACATCTGACGGCGGGAAATCTGGCTGTGTTGTGATGCTTGGTAGTAACAGTAGTAGTTGTAGCTTCTCTCTCTCTCTCTCTCTCTCTCTCTCTCTCTCTCTCTCTCTCTCTCTCTCTCTCTCTCTCTCTCTCTCTCTCTCTCCCTCTCTCTCTCTCTCTCTCTCTCTCTTTCTCTCTCTCCTCTTCTTTTCTTCTCTCTCTCTTCTCCTCTTTTTCTCTCTCTCTCTCTCTCTCTCCACTCTCTCCGCTCTTCTCACTCTCTCTCTCTCTCTCTCTCTCTCTCTCCCTCCTCCTCTCTCTCTCTCTCTCTCTCTTCTCTCTCTCTCTCTCTCTCTCTCTCTCTCTCACTCTTCTGCTCTCCTCTCCCCTCTCTCTCTCTCTCTTCTCTCTCTCATCTCTCTCTCTCTCTCCTTCTCTCTCTCTCTCTCTCTCTCCTCTCTCTCTCTCACTCTCGCTCTCTCTCTATCTCTCTCTCTCTCTCTCTCTCTGTCTCTCTCTCTCTCACTCTGTCTCTCTCTTTCTCTAACTCTCTCTTGCTCTCTCTTTCTCTCTCTCTCTCTCTCTCTCTCTAACTCTCTCTCCTCTCTCTCTCTCTCTCTCACTCTGTCTCTCTCTCTCTCTCTCTCTGTCTTTCTCTTTCTCCTCTATCTTTCTATCTTTCTCTCCTTCTCTCTCCTTCCCTCCCCCCCCCTCCCTCCTCTCTCTCTCTCATATCTCTCTCTCTCTCATACATCTCTCTCTCTCATCTCTGTCTTTTTCTTTCTCTCTCTCGCTCGCTCTCATCGCTCGCTCTCATCCCTCGCTCTCTCTCTCTCTCTTTCTCTCCTCTCTCTCACTCTCTCCTCTCTCTCACTCTCTCTCACTCTCTTCTCTTTCTCTCTTTCTCCTCTCTCTCTCTCTCTCTCTTCTCTTCTCTCAACTCTCTCCGCGTGTCTCTCTCACACTATATCCTCCTTCTTTCTCTTCTCTTCCTCTCCTCCTCTCTCTCACTCTCTATCCTCATCTCTCTCTCTCTCTCTCTCTTTCTCCTCTTCCTCCTCTCTCTCTCTCTCACTCATTCTCTCTTTCTCTCTCCTTCTCTCTCTTCTCCTCCCTCTCCTCTCTCTCTCTCTCTCTCTCTCCATCTCTCCACCCCCTCTCCACTTTCCACAAAACACCTCTCTCTCACTCTCTCTCTCTCTCTCTCCTCTCTCTTTCTCTCTCTCTCTCTCTCTCTCTCGACTCTCTCCTCTCCACATTTTCTCTCCCCTCTCTCTCATCTCTCTCTTTTCTCTCTCTCTATCTCTATCTCTCTCTTTCCCCGTCTCTGTCTCTTCTCTCTCATTTTTCTCTCTCTCTCATCTCTCTCTCTCACTCGCCTCTCTCTCTCTCTCTTCCCATTTTTTTTCCCTTTTTTACTTTCTTTTTTTTTCCCCCCATTTCTTTCCTTTTTTTCTTATCTCTTTCCCTCCTTTTCCTCCTTTTTTTTCCTTTTTTTTTCCTCTACTCTCTCTCCTCACTCTCTCTCCCTCTTCCTTGATCGTTTTTTATCCTTCCTCTCTCTCTCTCTTTCTCCCACCCTCCTCTCTCTCCTCTCCCTCTCTTCTCTCCTCTCTCTCTCTCCCTCTCTTCTCTCTCTCTCTCACCCTTCCCTCTCTCCCTCTCTCTCTTACTCTTCTCTCTCTCCCTCTCCCTCACTCCTTCCTCTCTCCCCTCTCTCTTATATATCGATATAGATAGCTCTCATATGCTTTATATCACCTCTATCTCTCCTCTCTATATATATCTAACTATCTATATACTCAGCTATATCTCGCAGCTATATATAAATACTATATCATCTCTATAGCTACCTATATCTAGCTTGATCAGAAATTAGAGATATCTAGATATCATCTATACTATATCTCTCTATTCATATCTATAGCTATCATATCTAAGATCTATCCTATCTCTATAGATTATAGATTATCTATTGCGATCCTCTCTCTCTATATCCTCTATAATCGCGCTTCGCTCTCTCTACTCGTCCAAAGATCAATCTCCTCTCTCTATCCTCAACGCTATAACACTCTAGACTAATATATACGCATATCTCTCTATCATCTAATATACACGATATATCTAGATCACCCCTCTACGTCTCTCCTCCCTCCTCTCGATATCTATATCGATATCATCTCTCTATACGAATATTGTCTCTACTATCTCTCTATACTTTCTATCTATCTATCCGCCCTCCCCCTCCCTCCCCTCTCTCGCTCTCTCCTTCTCAGCTCTCATAGCTATAATATCTCTCTCTATTATCTCTCCTAAATATATCTATCTATCTCTATCTCGGGGCTCTCTCTCTCTCTCGTCTTCCTCCTCTCTCTCTATCTCGTTTTACTCTCCCTACTCTCTCTAATCTATTCTCATAACTCTCTCTCTCTCTCCTCTATCTTTCTTTCTCTTCGCTCCGCTATCCTCTAACTCTCCTCAACAAAAAGAACACTCTCTCTTATTCTATCCTCTATCCTCATAAACATTCCCCTCTCTCTCTCTCTCTCTCTCTCTCTTACACACCCACACACACACACACAAATCAGAATCTGTACTACCTATCATTATTATTATATTTGGTATGTGCATGTCTGTGTATGTACATGTGCGTGTGTGTGAGTGTGTGTGTGTGTGTGTGCATGAGTACAATATACACACATAAGTAGACAGGGATATGGAGAAAAAAACAAACAGATAAAGTAAAGGACTAGAGGAAAGAAAGTGAACAGAGTGAAACAAAGTAAATAAAAGAAATAAAAAAGAATGACAATAAACAACAGTATAAAGAAAAGACGAAGAAAATACAAGGAGAAAGCGCCTCCCACGCCCCTAACTCCCCCCCCCCTCCTCCCCTCCAACCCTCCCCCTCCCTCTCCTCCCCTCCCCCTCACCCTCCTCCCCCCCGCAGCAGCGCTATGACACGCAGAGGCTCCGCGCTGTGTCACATGTCACCTGTCTCTCAGAAATGCCATGTGATGGCTCATTACCGACGTTGTCTGGGAAACGGGAGGTGCAGTGGGCGCTCGCGGTGGGAAGCAACGCGCAGACACACACAGACACAGCTGTGGTTATATGTGTGTATATATGTGTGTATATCTGTATATATATATATATATATATATATATATATATATATAAAGATACATAAATATACTATATATATTATATGTTGTGTGATGTGTGTGTGTGTGTGGTGTGGTGTGTGTGTGTGTGTGTGTGTGTGTGTGTGTGTGTATGGTGTGTTTGTGTGTAAACATTACTTAGTAAATTATGGTCGCTTCATTTTCTCACTCCTCTCTCTGTTTCTCCACTCCATCTCTCTCTCTCTTTCTCTCTCTCCCTTTCTCTCTCTCTCTCTCTCTCTCTCTCTCTCTCTCTCTCTCTCTTTCCCTCTCTCTTAGTATATATAAAAAAACACCAAAAATAGATAACCCACAACGAAATCAAACCTCATCAATCTAATCTATCGTATACCAATTAATTCATCGCACATTTGACGATTGTAGAATCACAAAATCGCGCGCTAAAGAGAGAGAGAGAGAGAGAGAGAGAGAGAGAGAGAGAGAGAGAGAGAGAGAGAGAGAGAGAGAGAGAGAGAGAGAGAGAGAGAGAGAGAGAGAGAGTGAGAGAGAGAGAGAGAGAGAGAGAGAGAGGGAGAGAGAGAGAGAGAGAGAGAAAGAAGAGAGAGAGAGAAGAAGAGAGAGAGAGGAAGAGAGAGAGAGAAAGAAAGAAAGAGCGAGAGAGAGAGAGAGAGAAGGAGAGAAAGAGAGAGGGAGAAAGAGAGAAAGAGGGAGAAAGAAAGGGAAAGGAAAGAGGGCGAGAGAGAGGGGAGAGAAGAGAAAGAAAGAGTGAAAGATAGAAATAAGATAAAAAAAAAAAAAACTGGCAAATGTGCTAACTGTATCGAATCGCTCCATCTGTTCCACGTGATCTCGCCTATCAGTTCACGCATCTGAGAGAACTCATTATGAACTTCGTTGTATTCACGGGTAAAAAGGCTGCAGTAAGTGAGATAACATAATTGGTAAAGAGAGATTTCGTATGTGACGTTACGATTATAAAGTGTGGAAGAGCATGAGAGGGTGGAAAGGAAGAGAAATGGTGGAAGAGGAGAGGAGGAGGTGTGAAGAGCAAGGAGGAGTGTGAATAGGAAGAAGAAGTGTATAAGAGAGTGTTGTGGAAGAGGAGAAGAAGTGTGAAGAAGCAGAGAAGTAGGTTGGAAGAAGGAAGAGGCGGTATAAGAGGAGAGAGAGGTGTGGAAGGAAGTGAAGTGTAAGAGGATGGTGGGGTTGGAAGAATGAAAGGAGAAGTGGTGGAAGAGGAGAGAGAGTTGAAAGAGAGGAGTGGGAGTGTGAAGAGGAGGAGAGGAGTGGTGGAAAGGATTAGTAGTGTTAATATAGAGGAGTGTGGATGAAGAGGATGGAGGGGTGTGGTTTATGAGGAGAATATGTGTATAGAGGAGGATGTGGAAAGGAAGAATTGAAGAGATGAAGTATGGAATAAGTAAGGTGTGGAAGAGGCGGGTGGAGTTGGAAGAGGGAATTAGTAGTAATAGAAGAGTTTGAATAGATGAGAGTTGATGAGGATGAAGTAGTGGAATAGAGGAGATTGTAAAGAAGAGGAGAGTGTGCGATGAGAAAGATAGAAAGGAGAAAAGGAAATGAAGATTTTTTTTTTTTCTTTTTTTCTTTTTGTCTAATCGAACTCAAAACTACTTTTTATATAAAGAAAGAATGCACTGATATCCACTTATTTTTTTAGTAATAAGTAATAATCTTATAAAATGCGCTGTAAATACCAACAAGCAAGAAACTTTTTCAAATAATATCGAATAAAACTGATTAAAAAAGAAAAAAATAATGATGATGGAGGAGAAAAGGCAAGAAGATGAAAAAGGAAAAGTCACGAAATGAAGAATAGAATAAAAAAAGGAAGGAGAAGAGAGAAAGAAAAAGAAAGATGAGGATGGAGAAGAGATGAGAGGTGGAGGAAGGAGAATTAGGAGGAGGAGGAAGGAGAAGATGAGGAGGAGGAGGAGAAGGAGAAATAAGGAAGAAGGAAATGAGGAGGAGAGGAGAAGTTGAGAGGAGGAGGAGAAGGAGTGATGAGATAGGAGAAGGAAAGATATGATGGAGAGGGTGGGAAATGATGAGGAGAGGAGAGGAGAAGTTAGAGGAGAGAAGATGAAAAATGAAAAAGATTGGAAGGAAGATGATTGGAGGAGAGATGGAATGTTGAGGAGGAAGGAGGAGAAGATGGAAGGAGGAGGAAGGGGTTGAGGAGGAGGATGGAAGGAAGATGAGAGAGGAAAGAGAAGATAGGAGAAGGAAGGGATGATGAGGGAGGTGGAGAAGGATAGAAGTATGAGGTAGGATAGTTTTTTTTAATGATTTAAGATTGAAGTTATAGAGAATAGAAAATAGAGTCGAAAAATGTAGAAGAGAAGGTGAAGATGAATTGAAGTATAGAAATGAAAGTAACAAGAACAAGAAAAAAATAAAGACCAACAACACTACAACTACAAAAACAATAAAAAAGCAAATGAAAGAGAGAAGAAAAAATAAAGAGGTAAAAAATGGTTACACTGTCCACGCGCAGAAATTCAGTATTATTTCCAAACATTCACAATCATCATACATCAACAAAAACAACAACAAAATAATGACATACAAATAATAATAATAATAGTAATAATAATGATAATTAAAAATATTAATGAAATACTATAATGAATGATATAATAATAATGATAATGACAATAATAATGATAGTAATGATAATGATAATGATAATAATAATAATAATAATAATAATGATAATAATAATAATAATAATAATGATAATAATAATAATAATAATCGTAATAATAATAATGATGATGATAATAATAATAACAATAATAATAATAATAATAATAATAATAAGAATAAAAACAACAATAATAATAATAATAATAATAATAATAAAAGCTAAATCAAATCAAATCAGGGCTGCAAACAGCTCGACCTCCGAGGCTGACCCGACGCGCTGCTCCCACGGGGGTTTCCAGTGGGCGCCGACACTCCAGCCGCGTCTCTCTATTAAACATCTGTTCGCCGTCATCCCAGTTGATCCGGGCGCGGGCGTGTTTGTACATACGGGAGTGGAAGCTGGGAGCGGTTGGCGCGTTGGGAGGGGAGGTGGTGGGGTGGGGGTGGGAGGGTGGTGGGGTTGGGAGGAGATGTGGTGGTGGGTGGGAGAGGTGGGGTTGGGTTGTAGAATGTTGTGGATGGGAGAGGGTTGGAGGAGTGTGGGATGGGAGAAGAGGTGGGGTGGGGATGGGAGAGGGGGGAGGGGAGAGGTGGGAGGGAGAGGGAGGTGGGTGGTGGTGGAGTGGGTGGTGAGGATATGTGGAAAGGGGGTGGGTGTAGAGAGGGGTGGGGTGGGGATGGAGAGGTGGTGAGAAGAAGAGGAAGGGGAGGAGAGAGTGGGTGGGAGAGGGGAGTGGGCGACTGGGCGTAGGAGTTGGATAGAGGAGAGAGAGAGAGAGAGAGAGAAACAAGCGTAGGAGGATAGAGGATAGAAATCGAGAGAACGTAAAGAAGAGAAGGGTTTAGTAACAGCAAGACAAGAGAAGAGGAGGGGGGGGGAGGAGGAGGGATCAGTAGAAGGAGACGAGAGGGGGGGAGAGGGGGGAGGGGGGGAAGCCTGAGCGCCGACGGAACGATCGAGCGAGCGAGCGAGCGAGCGATCGAGCGCCCGCCGCCCCTGCCGTCGCCGCCGCCCCTGCCGTCGCCGCCGCCGCCGCTCCGCCGTCCCGTGGGAAGGCCGCTTGCGTTGGGGTACCACGGGTCAGCCACGTGTCGGGACGGGCGTAGGTCGCGTGCAGGCCGGCGTGGATTAACTCGCAGGACAAGCGTTAAACTCTCATTAGTGTGTGTGAGTTGCAGGGTAAGGGCGCCGCCGGCCATTGGAACATGTGCTTTTCCTTGTTGTTGTGTTATGTGAGATGGAGGGAGAGAGGGAGGGAGAGAAAGGAGAGAAAGGAGAGAGAGAAATGGATCTTGTGTACATTGGGGCGAGGGGGAGGGAAGAAGAGAGAGGGAGAAATAGATCTAGTAGATTAATGAAGGATTTAAGTTTTGAATTTTGAAAGGGGGGTCGATATTTTTGGGTAAAAAGGATCATGAAGTTTTGGGAAGTGAAACAGCTCGGTTATAACATTAATATTCTGATGAGTGAGTAGTCAATACCATAGCGTGCGACATTTGCTAAGTAAATAAAAGATATATTCAGTAAATACAGATGAAATATTGAAGAAAGGTTTGAATCGATGAAATTGGCTGTAAAAAATGTTTCATCAATAACTATTCAAAATCATGGCATTTAGAAGAGTGATTTCCCAATATTTTCTCACAACTATGGCTAATACACGCACAGGCAATCCATACAGATATATATTCGTTGTAGAAATAAGTGTTTCATTTTTCGATTCTATTGTGTTTTTATTTTTATAAGTAAACACACACACACACGCACACACACACACACGCACGCACACACACACACACACACACACACACACACACACACACACACACACACACACACACACACACACACACACACACAAACACTCACACGAAGACATATGAATCTATTGATAAGTGTGCAGTATATAAAATGCTCAGAGAAAGGGAAATAATTATAAATAAACTTCAGAAAAAGATTATTTATAACGTCATACACTGACACTTAAATACATACTTGTCTGCATTTGACCGCATGTGTATTTATGTTCATAAACAAATGTTAGCGTCTATTTAGAACAGGCAAGAAGCATACCGTTACACCAATGCAAGTGCCATAAACTTGCATCTTAGCAACAAACACAAAACCGGATTTTGCAGTTAGTGTGCTAACAGGAGCGGCGAGGATTGACAATCCGGATCCAAGACTTACACGAACGCCATTGTTTACGTCACGCCTTCCGCTGTATTTTTTTTAGAAGAACGGCCCTAATTTTGACAAAAAAAAAGAGAGAAAAACAAGAAACAGAGGAACAAACAAGAAAAGGAAACATCAAATATACCACTAAACACCCTTTCCATCTCTCCAGCGCCACTTTACTCTCAAATATTCAAGTGTCCATGATGTTATTCGAAGAAATAAGGGTCGCATAAACTCCCGCCATGACTGATTAGGTTAACAAGAGGCCGATGTTGGGACGATTTTCGAAACGGATCGTTCGTTTCGCATTTTAGAATCTGTTCATTTAAGCTCGTGAACAAATACAAATGGGCGCGTGGCAGGGCACTGTTTTTTGTTTGTTAAGCATATTAAATCGTAGTTTGTATGTGTGTATTTGTATGGGTTTGTGTGTGTATATATATATATATATATATATATATATATATATATATATATATATATATATTTATATATATCTACATATATATATAATATAGTTATATACTTATATAATATAATATTTATATATAAATATAAATATATATAAATAATTTACGTATATATGTGATATATTAATATAACATAAAAATAATATATATATATTGATAATATATATATAAATATATATATATATATATATATATATATATATAACCATATATGTTAATAATACATTATATATATATACATTTATATAATATACATACATACATATATATATATAATAAAAAATAAAACTCATATTAAATAAATTATAATTAAATAAAAAAAAAACAAAATCAAAATAACAACTTTAAACACACCCTTTGGTGAGTGTGAGTTAGTGAATGTGGGGTTTGTTTTTTGGGTTGGGTTGGCAGAAAACCTACAGAACTATACACAAATTAAAATAAAAAATATAAAAAAAAATTTATACAACACCCCACACCAAATAAAAAAAACTAAATATAAAATAAATATATATATATATTATATAACATAAAATATCATATCTAAAACTAATCTATCTTCATCTATCTAACTTCAAAATCACTCCAAACCCCCCCACACACACACACACACCCAACCCCCACACCCCACACAACCAACACACACACACACACCCCCCAAAAAAAATATTAAAAAACAAAATAAAAAAAAAAATATTTATTATCTAAAAATATATGTACCTAATCTACAAAAATTGTCTATAAAAAAAAATAAAACTTTTTCAATATAATTTTTTTATAAAATTAAATTAAAAAAAAAAAAAACTCAAAAAAAAATAAAAAAACAAAAAATAAAAAAGAAATATAAAAAAAAAAAAAGTAAATAATATATTAATTAAAAATTTTATCAAATAAAAACATTATAAAATAACCCAAACAAACTAATCAAAACTATTAAAATCAAAAAAAAAAACAAAAAAAAATCAAAAAAAACTTCTCAATAAATCTATAAATTAAAAAACACAATCAAAAAATTTTGAAAATTTAAACCACAATCAACAAAAATAACACATTAAAACATAAATAAAAAAAACACAAACTCAACTAAGACAAAACCAAAAAAACAAAACAACAAACACAACACAACACACACACCACACACAAGAGAGATGAGATGAGAATATATATAGGGAAAATAGAAATTTTTATAGAGAAGACAGACACACACACACACACACTACCACACACACACACACACACTCCACCACACACAAACACACACACACACACACCACACCACACACAAAACACACACACTCACGACCAAAAAAAAACCCCCACACACACCACCACACAAAACCCCACAAAACACAATAAAAACACACACATACACCACCCCACACAACCCACACACACACACACACCAACACACACACACCAACACACCACACCCCCACAAATTCCACACAAACCCCACACACACCCCCCCCCCCCCCCCCCACACAAACAACACCACACACACACACACACACAAAAACCCACACATCCCAAGCACGGAACAGAATGGAAAAAAAAACTCCCGTCAGAGCGCTAATTATTACATCAAAATGAGTTAATATACTCCGACTCGCCGGACGACGTGCGCGTGTCTATAACGAGGCTAATGTGATTGATCCGCTGGCATCGCTGGCAAGGATTGGCAAGAGTTCCCACGCTCGCAAAACTGTCTTGTCCCCCCACCCCCTCACCCATCATCCCCCCCATCCCCCTACCCCCTATCCACCGCCTCCCACACACGGGCGCGGGCGGGAGGGTCGATATTGTGTTATGATTATTGGGAATTGTGTTTCGTGTGGGAATGGGCGGGGTTTTGTGGGAATGGGCGGGGTTTTGTGGATAGAGGAGTGTAGATAGAGGGTGTGATAGGATATATATTATATATGTATCATACACATATATCTATTCGTCTATCTAGCCATCTGTCTATCTATCTATATATCTATGTCCATTGCTAAATATCTATATGGATATACAAAACTTGTATACGTGGTCATGTTCATAAGGCATAGCTGTATATATCTATCTATCTATCTACCTATGTGTATATATATATATATATATATATATATATATATATATATATATGATATATCTATATATATAGATATACACATATATACATATATAATATATATATATATATATATATATATATATATATATGTTATATATATATATATATTATATATAATACTATATATATATATATATATATGTATCTATATAATATATATATATATATATTTATATATATATATGTGTTTTGTGTATGTGACTGTGTGATGTGTGGTGTGTGTTACGTGTGTGTGTGTATGTGGGTGTGTGGTGTATATATATATATATATAATTTATTCATATATAAATTAGTATATTATTTATATTATATACTATATATATATATATACACCATATATATAATATATATATATTATATTATATAATATATATATATTATTATATATATATATTTATATATATATATATTTTATATATAATATGTATACATTATATAAATATAATACATCTATATATTTTACATATATATATATATATAATATATTTATATATTTAATTTATATATATGGTGTGTGTGTGTGTGTGTAGCATGTGTTGTGAGTGTGTGTGTGTCGTGTGTGTGTGTGTGTGTGTTGTGTGTGTGTATATAATATATATATATATATATATATATATATATATATATATTATATATATAATATATATATATATATATATATATACATATATATATACATACTATATATATATATATCTCTATCTATATATATATTATATATATTATATATATATTAGTATATGTTTTAAAATATATATAAATATATATAT
>NW_028234411.1:2292415-2295613 GCF_977035675.1 Penaeus japonicus
GGTGTCACGTGGTGGTAACTTATGTTTATACCCCCACCCCCCCTCCCTACTCTCTCATTCCGTTTAAATACAGAATACACGCACACACATATACACATAGGCCCGTAGTAAAGAACATGTGGGGTGGGGCGTCGGGAAAATGTGACGGGTGTCGGGTGTAGGACGTTGGATAAAATGTGGATAAAATGTGACGGATAAATAAAATAAAATAGGTTAAATAATATAAAATAGGATAAAACAATAATAGAAAATGTCTATTGCTATTTTATTTTATTTAACCTATTTTATTTTATTTATCCGTCACATTTTATCCAACGTCCTACACCCGACACCCGTCACATTTTCCCGACGCCCCACCCCACAGGTTCTTTACTACGGGCCATACACACACAAACACACACACACACTCACACACGCACACATATATAGATACATATATATATATATATATATATATATATATATATATATATATATACATGGGTGTCCACACACACACATACACACATACACAAACACACACACATACACACACACACACACACATTTGCGATCGAAATATCATGAATGATTTCGCAAATGTCTAGGTTGAAGCGAGAGCGAATCACAATTATTAAAAAGCCAATAAATTGATTGATGGTAACCTCCCCCCTCCTTCTATACCCTCCCCCCCACCTCTCCCCCAGACACATAAGAGTCCCTAAAAAAAAAGAAAAAAAAAGAAAAAAAAAACATTTGTTTCCTCATGAAATTTTGACGATAAAGTCACACGTTACGCAAGAAGTCTTTAATAAAGAAGTCTTACATTATTTTTTTTCTCTTATAATATCTCCAAACACAAACATTATTTTCATGATGACATAACCAGCTGTCATAAGCTATCTACTTCCCGGCTGTTGAATTCTAGAATCTTTCTTCTCTCTGGAAGATTCTAACTCTGAGATTTGAACAGGTGATGGCAGAGCGAATTAGTTTTGTGTGTGTGTGTCTGTGAGAGTGTCTATCGCTCTGTCTTTTTACCTGTCTTCCTCTCTATTCATTTGTCTACGTACCTACCTTTCAATCTTTCTATCTATTTACTTACCTGAGACTTTCAATCTGTCTATCTGTTTATTTACTTGACTTTCAATCTATATTTCTAGCTATCTTAGTTAAATATCTATTTATATGTATGATTTTATGCATATGCATATATATATATATATATATATATATATATATATATATATATATATATATATATATATATATATATATATATATATATATATGTATATATAGATATATATATATATAATATATAATATATATTTATATATATCAATATATATATATAGTGTTGTGTGTGTTGAATGTGTGTGTGTGTATAAGTAACATATATTACATATATATATATATATATATATTATATATATATATAATAATATATATATATATCTACCATATATATATACATATATATATAAATATATATATATATATATATATATATAAATATACATGTATATTGTATACAAATATATATGTACACACACACATATATATTATATATTTTCTTCTCTTTATTCATACGAAAATACATACAGTACATCTGTATTATCAGCGTATATGAGTATGCCTACACACACACACACATATATCCACATACAAAATATCCACCGCGCATATACCCAACACATGAGGCCGCCTCAGGACCACACCCCTAGTCCTCAGTCCAGCCCACGCGGAGACGCCACGTGAAGGATGGGCGGAGACGCCGCGTGTTCCTGTGACGAGCGAGGGTGGGGGCAAGGGTGAGGGTGAGGGGGGGGGTAAGGGTGAGGGGGGGCAAGAAGAAGCCGGTGTGAATGAGCGCACGTTGTGTCGGTATTGTCAGCTGACTCGCAATGACTCGCGTAGAGGAGATTCCCATTCCCAGCTGGGCATTCCCACCGGTTGCCAGGTGACAGGTGGACTGGCGAGGCAGGAGGGAGGACCTGTAATGGGGGGGGGGGAGGTATTGGGGGGCAGGGGAAGGGGGGGGAGCAAGGGCGTGGGACGAGGGTGGAAGGTGAGGGTGAGGTAGAAAGAAGGAGGGGGGGGGTTAGGGAGCGGGGGGAAGGGGGGGCATAGGGAAAGTGAGGGTGTGAGGGTGAGGGTGAGGGCGAGAGAGTAAGGAAGGGGGCGTAGAGCAGGAGGATAAAGGGAGGAAGCAAAGGTAAAGGAGAGGAAAGGGAGGGAGAGGGAGAGGAAGGGCAAACGGTGGATAATAAAGGTCAGAATACTCAAGATAACACTTTAAAACAGACGGAGTAATACAAAGAGAAAAATAAGTGTCATTAAAAAAATGGATTTGCGGACCAGGTAGAGAAAGAGCGACTGGCAATATTGATGTACTTAGCAAAATCAGTAACACAATTATGGACTTTGGATAATAGGGGAATCAGCAATAGGTCAGTGTGATAAAAGGCTTGGAAATTCAGAGCCAAAAATCGGACAGTATATGATGCGCAAACAAGATTTATCAGACAAAAATGCATTCAGTTCCCATGATTTGCAATTTATATAAAATNTATATATATAGTTATACAAAATTTATAAATATATATATATATATATATATATATATATCTATATATATATATATACATATATGTAGTATATATATATATAATAAATATATATATTAATATATCTATAAATATAATAGATATATTATAATATACATATATGAAATATATATATATATAATATAAATATATATATATTATATGTAAATATATATATATATATATATAATATATATAAAAAAAAAAAATATATATATAATCTGTTTTGTGTATAGTGGTTTATCTGCGCATTAACCAACACGGAATAGTGTTTTTGCAAGCATTATTATATATAATTATATATATATATATATATATATAATATACAATACATAATATGTATATATATATATATATATATATATCTTATAAATTTATATATATATATATACTATATATATTATATTATAAAATACATATATTTATATATGTATTATAATATATATATAAAATAGATATATATATATATATAAAATTTTATATTATATACATATACAAAAAAAACATATATAAATAGAACTAATATATATATATATATTTATATATATATAATACATATAATACTAAACATAAATAAATATATATATATATAAATATATATATATTATAT
>NW_028234411.1:2295713-2298213 GCF_977035675.1 Penaeus japonicus
CCTCCTCCTCTCCACCCACCTTCTCCCCTTTCCACTCCACACCCCCTTCTCCCCTCTCCACCCTACACCTCTTCCCTTCCCATCCCACCCTTCTCCCCCCTTTCCCCTTCCCCCTCTCCACCCTTTACCCTTCTCCCCTCTCCACCCCACACCTCTTCACCCTTTCCCCTTCTCCCCTCTCCACCCCACACCTCTCCCCTTCCCCCCTTCTTCCCTTTCTACCCCTTTCCCCTTCTCCCCTCTCCATCCCACACCTCTCCCCTTCCCCCCTTCTTCCCTTTCTACCCCTTTCCCCTTCTCCCCTCTCTCCTTCTACCCTTTCACCCCTACCACTCTTCTCGCGCTTTTTCTTTCCCCTTTCCTTTCTCTCTCTCTCTCTCTGTCCTCTTTTGTCCTCCTTGCCTTATTCTCTCCTCGTTGTGTATTCTCCCTCCCTTCCTTTCCCCTCTTTTTCCTCTCTCCTTCCCCTCTCCGTGCCTTCTTCCTTCCTTGTTTTTCTCCTCCCTCTCTTCTTACCCTTCTTCCCTCTTTGCCTTCTCCCTCCCAGCCTCTTCCCTCCCCAGTCCTTCTACCTCCCTGTCCTTCCCCTCTTTTTCCTCCCCTTACTCCTTTCCTCATTCTACCTTGATCACTTCTCTCCTTTCTCTCCACCTCCATTCCTTTCCTCCTCCCCTATCCCCTCCCCTCTCCCCTCCCCCTACTCCACTCCCCCCCTCTCTCTCCCCCCCTCTCCTCTCTGCAACATTTCGACGTATCTGCCGCGAGTTTGGAGGTCACTTAAGCTCATCTGCTTGATGGCAAAAAACAAACATCTAAGCCAAACCAGCACCAAACAACTTAACACAACAACTGAACAACTCTGCAACTTGATAACTTAACACCAGTCAAGTTGCAGAGTTGCAAGTGGAAGACAGAGATCCTCGACAGCAATTGTGCATTTGACTAGACTACCGGGAAGACAAGGCAAGAAGACCCACTCTTCGGAATTTCGACGTTCCGGGTAAAGAGAGAGAGAGAGAGAGAGTACGAAGAGAAGAGGAGAAGAGAGAGAGGGTAAGATGAGGAGAGAGAGAGAAGTGAGAGAGTGAGAGAGAGTTATGTGGATGGGAGAAGATGTGATCGGAAGGAGAGAGAGAGAGGGAGAGAGAGAGAGAGAGAGAGAGAGAGAGAGAGAGAGAGAGAGAGAGAGAGACAGAGAGAGAGAGAGAGAGACAGAGAGAGAGAGAGACAGAGAGAGGGAGAGGGAGAGAGAGAGAGAGAGACAGAGAGAGTGAAAGAAGGAGAGAGAGAGAGAGACAGAGGGAGAGGAAGAGAGATAGATAGACAGAGAGAGAGAGAGAGAGACAGAGGGAGAGGGAGAGGGAGAGGGAGAGGGAGAGGGAGAGGGAGAGGGAGAGGGAGAGGGAGAGGGAGAGGGAGAGGGAGAGGGAAGAGGGAGTGAGGGAGAGGAGGGAAGAGGGAGGGAGAGAAAGAGAGAGAGAGCGAAAGGAAGGAGAGAGAGAGAGAGATGAGAGAGAGAGAGAGAGACCGAGAGAAGAGTGGAGAGAGAGTAGGAAGAGAGAGAGAGAGAGAGAGAGAGAGAGAGAGAGAGAGAGAGCGAAAGAAAGAGATAGAGAGACAGAGAGAGAGAGGGCGAAAGAGAGAGAGAGAGAGAGAGAGAGAGAGAGAGAGAGAGAGATAGCGAAAGAAAGAAAGAGAGAGAGAGAGAGAGAGACAGAGAGAGCGAAAAAGAGAGGGACAGAGACAGAAAGAGCGAAGCGAAAGAGAGATCAAAAGAGAGAGAGAAAGAGAGTAACCCGACGAAGAAAAACATTCCTTGGTGTGTCCCAAATCTACACTTGCAGTTATCTCTGCTGCTCTGTGCTAATCACTGATCGCTGCCTGTCTTCCTGCTCTGTCTGCGTTTCGTCTGAGACTGTCCCTCTGTCTGCCCTTGTTTATGTGACCCGGTTTCCCTTTCTCTGCTTCAGGGCTTCCGGCTAGCAAACGCAGCTGCAGCCAGGAGCCAGACGCAGTTAAAGGCGGAAGAGGATGCAGGAAGCAGGAAGTCTAAGGTCGTGAATGAATGCTGGCTTCATAACACTGAAATGATATAGTAAAGCATAATCAGTGCTTTAAGTCACATGATAAGCATTATCAGTACCTTACACACACGCACACAGAGACAGAGAGAGCGAAAGAGAGAAAGAGAGAGAGAGAGAGCAAAAGAGAGAGTGAGAGAGAGAGAGAGAGAGAGAGAGAGAGAGAGAGAGAGAGAGAGAGAGAGAGAGAGAGAGAGAGAGAGAGAGAGAGAGAGAGAGAGAGAGAGAGAGAGAGAGAGAGAGAGAGAGAGAGAGAGAGAGAGAGAGAGAGAGAGAGAGAGGGCGAGAGAGAGAGAGCGAAAGAAAGAAAGAGAGAGCGAAAGAGAGATAGAGAGACAGAGAGAGCGAAAGGAAGAGAGAGAGAGACAGAGAGAGAGACAGAGAGAGAGAGAGAGAGAGAGAGAGAGAGAGAGAGAGAG